>NW_018467728.1:0-583 GCF_002113885.1 Mizuhopecten yessoensis
TTGAAATTAAAATCGAGTCACTGATTTATCTCAAAATGATATAGTCATGTTTACAACACAGAGTTTCGTATTCTGATGTTATGATTTGGAACGAACATACGTGTATATCTGGACACAATTGTTGTAGTTCACGTTGGTGTTCTTTCTCTGTTGATCTCCTCTTGGTTTCTATTATTGTTTATCCCTTTTGTTTTGATGTTTGCTGTCCTTCCATACTGCCTTGGACTTATGCCTGACCAAATGATAAATACAATACCATTACGATCTACTCGAAACGATTTCCAATACCGTCAATGAAAAAATCAATCATTCTCACTATTTCAACATACGGTTATTTAATGCTGGCATTTGTCGTTTATTTAATATAAAAAAAATCAATTTGATGTCAGGTTTGGTAGTGAGTGAGATGAAAAGTCCAATGTTCTTGTTGGAAAAACTTTGAGGAAAGCATGGTCAAAAACGATCATGTGTTCTTCAAAATCCATATATATCTCTATATTTTTCCTGTCTTCCCTCTCTTAATTTTTCCTGTATTTCTTCTCTATATTTGTCCTGTCTTCATTCTCTATTTTTGTCCTGTCTT
>NW_018467729.1:0-583 GCF_002113885.1 Mizuhopecten yessoensis
ACCTACTGCCAGTACATGGCGACTGCCCCACGTAGGTCTCGAACCAACGACCCAGTGGTGGAGGGCTAGTGGTAGCAGAATTTCAGACGGCTTAACCACTTGGCCACCGCGGTCAGAAAACTGATTATATTAAAATAAAATTAACAATATCACGAACGATTGATTCCGAAATTGTTAGGGTACATCTATCAGTAGTGGTGGGGTTTAACATTTAAATGTCATTAAATATATTAAACAGTGGTCAATGTCAGACCTCACTCAACGACATCCTGGGAATAGGGATATGGGGAGGGCATGTTATATCTTCAGCACGGTTTTACCAAATACAAGGAATGGTTATCTGTGCAAATTATTATTTTAAAAGTACGTACTATTTGTCTTTAAAGCAAATAGGCCTTCAGCCGTACTGGGCATCAGAATAAAAATTATATGTGGCGAGTTCTCAAGCGAAATTTTGCTTTGAGAATAATGTGCATTTGACAAAATGTAGCGATTCGTGCGACTAAGAGAAAGTTAATTTCCAAAATCTGACTGATCGAAAACTGCTATACAAAACCTGATTGCCTCCAGTAAGCTGGGGTTA
>NW_018467730.1:0-583 GCF_002113885.1 Mizuhopecten yessoensis
TACTTCCTGTTTCCGTTTATCAATACACTCCAATGACCTTAAGCTTCATTGTTGCTGACATTTACTGAAAAATCTCTCTTAAATATAAAAGTCACATGTGTCTTGTGTAGTTTAAAAATTCCTTTAATAAAGGAACTGTCTTGAATATTTCAAAGAATTCAAAAAGAAAACTCACCGGAGCAAAGAAGTCGACGAACCATGTGTCTGAGCTGTCTGGTCCAACTCTGTGGTCTCTGAAGTCCTCCTTCCTTAGAGATTCCACTTTGACCACTGCACTGTCACGTGCAAATGCTGCAACATCATGGGCTGTCATCCGACCTGGTAACAAGGTCAAGGACAAATACATATCTATACGTGTATATCACAAATGTCATAATTTATTAAAAGATTAATGTCGAAAAATGTTATTAAAAATAAATCCAAATCATTTTTGGTTGTGTAAGAAAACCTCATACAGGACTTAATTGTGATACACAATCTATATACAAACAATCTTAAACATCGATCATTCAACAGAATATTTATATATTAAAGCAACATATTTACATTCTGTATGCTTGGACCCATTGACGAAAATGACATT
>NW_018467731.1:0-583 GCF_002113885.1 Mizuhopecten yessoensis
CATATTTTACACCTTTGTGTACATACGCTTCACTGGTCATTTGTCCTATGAAGGTGGTAGGGTACGTATCGTACTAGTCATCTAAACGTCACATAAAAACACTTACTGGTTGTGATACATAACTTTTCTAAAAAAAACTCTCCGCAACTTTTTTTCAAAAGTTTAATTCCACAATTCCATTAAAGCAGTATATGGTAATTATACTTATTTGTCTGGTGTTTTGAAGGTTTGTGGGATTTACAGAAATCAGAAAAGACCGATTACATATATAATGATATTAAATGTTACAATATAAGTCATGGCTAGCAAGACAAAAGTACAAAGGTTGATTATAGTAGGAATAGATATTACTTTGCTGTCATTCATGGATTGATACTGTGTTTTGTCATTATCCTTCCAGCTCTTCCTTTTACCAAACTTTGAACTGGGAAATAGTGATACTTTCAATGCTGTGTTTCCATGGCAACAGATTGAGTCAAAAAATCATTCCAAGCCTTCTGGTCCTACATCTTCTGGACCGCAGTCGTCAAAGCTCCTCCAGGAAAAGGTGAGTGAGGAATGTCTGTCTGACCGAAAGGGAATC
>NW_018467732.1:0-583 GCF_002113885.1 Mizuhopecten yessoensis
TATGAAGCGGTTCTATGCCAACTAATGGAGCAAAATCAAAAGTGCAAATCTGCAAGACTTAATATAATTGACGACTCATTTGAGTATAATGTTATCAAAATGTTGCATAATTGTTAAAAAACGAATCTTTACCAATGAAAAAAACTTTCACGAAATTAACCAAGTCCGTCCTGGGGAAAAGAAATAGAAACGACAGATCATGCGTGATGTTATCCCAATTATCCTTTCCATATATGGCCTGCAATTTTCAAATTTGGTTATGACATCCATATTTAGGCGTCTGACCTATATCGGAGGAGAGACGAACTTTCCAACAGGGTGGTCAATTCAGATTTCGATTGCGCTTGCAATTAATTAGTACTAGGCTAAAATAATTGTTCTAAATGGAATACAAATGAATATGACATCTAACTATGAGGTTCAAGTCACCGGTAAAAAAGTATATGATGCGTTTTCTTCTTACACGTCTTCCGGTAGTGCTTTATCATCCTGAGTAGTGTCGTGTCTGTCCTTGTAGGTAGAGCGTAAAAATTGCACATGCTGCCCCCATTGCATGATCGTAAGAGGCGACTAAATTTGGGAT
>NW_018467733.1:0-583 GCF_002113885.1 Mizuhopecten yessoensis
TTTTTTTTTTTTTTTTACACACAACAGTTTGTTTTTGTATGAAATAACATATAAATTACACATTTTTTTGTACCTTTTAAAGTATAAATATAAGCACTGATATAAATTATTATTACAAGTTTTTTTTTATTAATTTCATTAATTCTACTTAAGTTTTGTATGGAGTACTCACTTCAGTAAGTCTAATGAGATCTGGTAGTCCTCATTCTCCTCCATATTCCAACCCAGAACTGTAGCATACACTTCTCGAAGCTGAAAGAAAAAGTAACACTTCGTAAGTAAAAGGAACGGTTATGTAAGTCCTCCAAAAGGGGCCACCGTGATTGAGTGATTATGGTATCTGACCGTCTGGACCACTATAACCCTTGACAACTGGGTCACAGGTTTGAGGCCTACGTAGGGCAGTTGCCGGGTACTTGCAGCAGGTCAGGGGTTATTCTCCGAGAACTCAATCTTTCCTCCACCACCAAAGCCTGGCATGTCCTTAAATGACCATATTAACTGTTAACTATTTACCCCCTGACATGTCATAATGAAATATTTCAACCTTTGAATTGGAAGAGTTCAAATGTGTCTTTAGGGG
>NW_018467734.1:0-584 GCF_002113885.1 Mizuhopecten yessoensis
AATAAATACAATAAATATATATAACGTCGCCCGTTTCTGTCCGTTCCTGTCAATAGTCGCCCGTTCCTGCCCAATCCATATCAATACAAAATTCTTAATTCGTTGCAATTTGTCAAATATATCTTTACCCGATAAAAAAAATATAATAATATAAATATAGGTCTCATAAGTAATGACGACATAAAAATATGTATATTTTTTAGTCCGATTCTACCCCGATCATGTAATTGCAATTCTTTTATCAAATATACTTTATACCCGATAATGATAATTAAATATACAATAAATATATTTAAATAAGTCCGATCCTGCCCCGTTTCTGTCCGTTCCTGTGAATCGTCGCCCGTTTCTGTCCGTTTCTGTAAATCGTCGCCCGTTCCTGCCCAATCCATATCAATTCAATACTCTTAATTCGTTGCAATTTTTTTATCAAATATATCTTATACCCAATAAAAAAATATAATAACATAAATATAGGTCTCATCATTAATAACGACACAAATGTATAAAGATATAATTTAGTCCGATTCTGCACCGATAATGTAATTGCAATCCTTTTACCAAATATATCTGATACCCGATGA
>NW_018467735.1:0-584 GCF_002113885.1 Mizuhopecten yessoensis
TGAGTGTACGGGGGCTCTATCACTTATATATTGAGTATGCAGGAGTTATATCACTTATATAGAGTATACGGAGGATATATCACATTTATTGAGTATGCAGGTGCTCTATCATTTATATTGAGTATGCGGGGGTTCTATCACTTATATTGAATATGCAGGGGCTCTGTCACCTATATTGAGTATGCGGGGTCTCAACACTTATATTGAGTATGTTGGGCTCTATTACTTATATTGAGTAAACGGGGGCTTTATCACTTATATTGAGTATGCTGGGGCTCTATCACTTATATTGAGTATACGGGGGCTTATCTCTTCTATTGAGTATGCTGGGCTCTATCACTTATATTGAGTAAACGGGGGCTTTATCACTTATATTGAGTATCCGGGGGCTCTATAAGTTATATAGAGTATACGGGGGCTCTATCACTTATATAGAGTATGCGGGGGCACTATCACTTATATTGAGTATGCGGGGCCTCTATCACTTATATTGAGTATGCGGGGGCACTATCACTTATATTGAGTATGCGGGGGCACTATCATTTATATAGAGTATGCGGGGGCACTATCACTTATATTGAGTA
>NW_018467736.1:0-584 GCF_002113885.1 Mizuhopecten yessoensis
GACTGATTCTACATGTGGATGTTAGCTGTCCAGTTCTGATATACCAGTCGACTGATTCTACATGTGGATGTTAGCTGTCCAGTTCTGATATACAGGTAGGCTGATTCTACATGTGGATGTTCACTGTCAAGTTCTGATATACCAGTAGACTGATTCTACATGTGGATGTTCACTGTCAAGTTCTGATATACAGGGAGACTGATTCTACATGTGAATGTTAACTGTCGAGTTCTGATATACATGTAGACTGATTATACATGTGAATGTTAGCCGTCAGGCTCTGATAAACAGGTAGACTGATTCTACATGTGAATGTTAGCTGTCGACTTCTGATATACAGGTAGCCTGATTCTACATGTGAATGTTAGCTGTCGACTTCTGATATATAGGTAGACTGATTCTACATGTGGATGTTAGCCGTCAGGCTCTGATAAACAGGTAGACTGATTCTACATGTGGATGTTCGCTGTAAAGTTCTGATATACACGTAGACTGATTCTACATGTGGATGTTAGCTGTCAAGTTCTGATATATAAGTTGACTGATTCTACATGTGGATGTTAGCTGTCAACTTCTGATATACA
>NW_018467737.1:0-584 GCF_002113885.1 Mizuhopecten yessoensis
ATGTCAGGGGTCAGTGTTAGTTAGTTATAAATGTAAGGGATCAGTTTTGGTGTACATGTAAAATGTAAGCAGTCAGTGTTAGTCATTTGTAAAATGTAAGGGATCAGTGCTAGTAACTTCTATAATGTAAGGGATCAGTGTTAGTCAGTTGTAAAACGTGTGCGGTCAGTGTTAGTCAGTTGGAAAATGTAAGGGATCTGTGTTAGTTAGTTATAAATGTAAGGGGTCAGTCTTGGGTACTTGTAAAATGTAATGGGTCGGTGTTAGTAAGTTGTAAAATGTAAGGTATCTGTGCTAGTCAGTTGTAAAATGTAAGGGGTCAGTGTTAGTAAGTTGTAAATTGTAAGGGGTCAATGTTAGTTTGTTGTAAAATGTAAGGGACCAGTGTTAGTTGTAAAATGTAAGGGGTCAGTGTTGGCTAGTTGTAAAATGTAAGGTGTCAGTGGTAGTCAGTTGTAACATGTAAAGGGTTAGTGGTAGTTAGTTATAAATGGAAGGGATCAATGTTAGTTAGTTGTAAAACGTGTGGGGTCAGTGTAAGTCAGTTGTAAAATGTAAGGGATCTTTGTTAGTTAGTTATAAAT
>NW_018467738.1:0-584 GCF_002113885.1 Mizuhopecten yessoensis
ATACAGGGTATCAGACAATGGTAGGGAAATACATAGGGTATCAGAAAATTATAGGGAAATACACAGGGTATCAGACAATGATAGGGAAATACATAGGGTATCAGACAATGATATGGAAATACATAGGGAATCAGACAATGATAGGGAAATACATAGGGTATCAGACAATGATAGGGAAATTCAAAGGGTATCAGACAATGGTAGGAAAATATACAGGGTATCAGACAATGATAGGGAAACATACAGGGTATCAGACAATGGTAGGGAAATACATAGGGTATCAGGAAATTATAGGGAAATACACAGGGTATCAGACAATGATAGGGAAATATACAGGGTATCTGACAATGATAGAGAAATACATAGGGTATCAGACAATGATAGGGAAATTCAAAGGGTATCAGACAATGGTAGGAAAATATACAGGGTATCAGACAATGATAGGGAAATACATAGGGTATCAGACAATGGTAGGGAAATATACAGGGTATCAGACAATGATACGGAAATAAACAGGGTATCAGAAAATGATATGGAAATACATAGGGTATCAGACAATGATAGGGAAATGCAAAGGGTATCAG
>NW_018467739.1:0-584 GCF_002113885.1 Mizuhopecten yessoensis
CTAGTAACAAGCCGATCCTCTGAATACGTTTACAATCAGACTACGCACATTTAACAAGCCGATCCTCTGAATACGTTTACAATCAGACTACGAAACCGTAACAAGCTGATCTTCTGAATACATTTACAATCAGCCTACGAACTAGTAACAAGCCGATCCTCTGAATACGTTTTCAATCAGACTACGCACATTTAACAAGCCGATCCTCTGAATACGTTTACAATCAGACTACCAACTAGTAACAAGCCGATCCTCTGTATACGTTTACAATCAGAGTACGAACCCGTAACAAACTGATCCTCTGAATACGTTTACAATCAGAGTACGAACCCGTAACAAACTGATCTTCTGAATACGTTTACAATCAGAGTACGAACTAGTAACAAGCCGATCCTCCGTATACGTTTACAATCAGAGTACGAACCCGTAACAAACTGATCCTCTGAATACGTTTACAATCAGAGTACGAACCAGTAACAAACTGATCTTCTGAATACGTTTACAATCAGAGTACGAACCCGTAACAGGTCGATCTTCTCAAGACGTTTACAATCAGACTACGAACCCGTAACAAGCCGATCTTC
>NW_018467740.1:0-584 GCF_002113885.1 Mizuhopecten yessoensis
GTTTTAGTAATAATAGAACAACGTTATGGTATGATACAGTAGTGTGACATGATTGTTTCAGTAATAATAGAACAATGTTACAGTATGATACGCTAGTGTTACATCATTGTTTCAGTAATAATCGAACAATGTTATGGTATGATACAGTAGTGTGACATGATTGTTTCAGTAATAATAGAACAATGCTACAGTATGATACAGTAGTGTGCCATCATTGTTTCAGTAATAATAGAACAACGTTACAGTATGATACAGTACTGTTACATCATTGTTTCAGTAATAATAGAACAATATTACAGTATGATACAGTAGTGTGACATCAATGTTTAAGTAATAATAGAACAATGTTACAGTATGATACAGTAGTGTGCCATCATTGTTTCAGTAATAATAGAACAATGTTATGGTATGATACAGTAGTGTTACATTAATTGTTTTAGTAATAATAGAACAAAGTTATAGTATGATACAGTAGTGTGACATCATTGATCAGTAATAATAGAACAATGTTAGAGTATGATACAGTAGTGTGACATCAATGTTTCAGTAATAATAGAACAATGTTACAGTATGATACAGTAGTG
>NW_018467741.1:0-584 GCF_002113885.1 Mizuhopecten yessoensis
AGGAACATCAGATATGTTAAATTCAGCTATGTCCGTCAACTTTATCTTGAGTGCTTGCAGGAAATTTGAAATTCGGATACCAAATGTTGGCAGAAGTTTTTGGTTTTGCGTAAATATATTTTGGTATTTTGGGTTGAATACTTGGTCGAAAGCAGGATTTTTAGGGTTTGATTTTAATAAAGCTGCAAATTGTAATGAAAGGTTTTTTTCTTCTGTCATAAAGGGATGATTCATTTGCTTCCACGTACAGACTTTTTACAGGTGTTGTTCGAAAAGCTCTAAGGGCTATACGTAGCCCTTGGTTATGGATTGGGTCTAGCATCTGCAGGTACGAACTGCGCGCCGACCCATATACCATAGAACCATAATCCAGTTTTGTTCGAATAAGTGATCTGTATAGGCGCAAAAGCATTTCACGGTCCGCTCCCCAATCAGTATAAGAAAGGACTCGTATAATGTTTAACGCCTTGGAACACTTATCCTTCAGATACTTTATATGTGGTATGAAGGAGAGTTTCGAATCAAAAATGAGGCCGAGCAATTTTGTCTGTTCAACAACAGGAATTCTAGTGCCATCGAGTGTT
>NW_018467742.1:0-584 GCF_002113885.1 Mizuhopecten yessoensis
ATGGTGTTGGTGGCCCTCCCTTTGATGACAGTCCCTGATGAAAGCTGACTCTATCTCCTGTTACAAATGATGTTGGTGGCCCTCCCTTTGGTGACAGTCCCTGATGGGAGCAGACTATCTCTCTCTTGTTACAAATGGTGTTGGTGGCCCTCCCTTTGGTGACAGTCCCTGATGAAAGCAGACTCTCTCCTGTTACAAATGGTGTTGGTGGACCTCCCTTTGGTGANTGGTGTTGGTGGCCCTCCCTTTGGTGATGGTCCCTGATGAAAGCAGACTCTCTCTCCTGTTACAAATAGTGTTGGTGGCCCTCCACTTGGTGACAGTCCCTGATGGAAGCAGACTCTTTTCTGTTACACATGGTGTTGGTGGCCCTCTCTTTGATGACAGTCCCTGATGGAAGCAGACTCTTTTCTGTTACACATGGTGTTGGTGGCCCTCCCTTTGGTGACGGTCCCTGATAGAAGCAGACTATCTCCCTTGTTACAAATGGTGTTGGTGGCCCTCCCTTTGGTGACAATCCCTGATGGAAGCAGACTCTCTTCTGTTACAAATGGTGTTGGTGGCCCTCCCTTTGGTGACAGTCC
>NW_018467743.1:0-584 GCF_002113885.1 Mizuhopecten yessoensis
CATTTGGTATCCGAATTTCAAATTTCCTGCAAGAACTTAACATAAAGCTGACTGACGTAGCTGAATTTAACATATCTGATGTTCCTCCGTGGACCATTCAACCACCTGATTTTATCTTTACATTACATGAGCGAGGGAAATCAAGTGTTATGCCCGAAGAACACAAATCCTCCTTTCGGGAATGCATTTCGAATTACCCTTCTCATACACAACTTTACACTGTTGGTTCCAAAAAAGGTGAGAAAGTGGCAGCAGCCAACTGTACTGCTAATACTTGCACTTCAGTCCGACTACCAGACGGCGCCTCCATCCTTTCTGCCGAAGCATGCGCCATTGGTTTGGTCCTCGACCATATCGATGAGCCCCGCCTTAAAAAGTCAATCATTTGTTCAGACTCTCTATCTGTCCTACACAGTTTACAGTTACGAGATCCTAAAAACACACTCGTACAAAACCTTGCTTTTCGAATATCACAGGGAAGCAAAAAAATGCGTTAAATATCGAACAAACAAATATCAAACTACTATATACAGATTTTCAACCTATTATTCGTACAGCCATTCAAAATGAATGGCAGCAACGCT
>NW_018467744.1:0-584 GCF_002113885.1 Mizuhopecten yessoensis
TACACATGGTACACATGATACACATAATACACATGATACACATGAAACACTTGATACACAATACACATGATACACATAATACACATGATACACATAATACACATGATATACATGATACACATAATACACATGATACACAAAATACACATGATACACATGATACACATGATTCACATAATACACATGATACACATGATACACATAATACTCATGATACACATGATACACATGATACACATAATACCCATGATACACATGAAACACTTGATACACAATACACATGATACACATAATACACATGATATTCATGATACACATAATACACATGATACACAAAATACACATGATACACATGATACACATGATTCACATAATACACATGATACACATGATACACATGGTACACATGATACACATAATACACATGATACACATAATACACATGATACACATGATACACATAATACACATGGTACACATAATATACATGATACACATGAAACACATGGTACACATGATACACTTGATACACATGATAAACATGGTACATATAATACACATGATACACATGATACACATGATAC
>NW_018467745.1:0-584 GCF_002113885.1 Mizuhopecten yessoensis
GGTATTGATGTTGGTTGCTAACCTCTATGACCAGGGGTAGGTATTAATGTTGGTTGCTAACCGCTATGACCAGGGGTAGGTATTGATGTTGGTTGCTTACCTCTACGACCAGGGGTAGGAATTGATTTTGGTTGCTAACCTCTATGAACAGGGGTAGGAATTGATGTTGGTTGCTAACCTCTATGACCAGGGTTAGGTATTCACTGTTTCCTTCACTCAACTTTGTTTTTTTTTTTACTTTGTCAGTGTCGGTGTGGGTTTTGTCCTCAGAAACAAGATTTCTGTGCAATAACTTGAATTTCTTTAGGTCAATAGAGCTCAGACTTCATACAGTGCTTCCATACCAACAGTGTATGCTTGGGATTGCTTTTCAGGTTATATAATTTGCAAAGGTATTATTTTGGACTGAAAATACTTAAAAGCTTCTACATTGGAGGCACAGTTGTCTATTGGTAGGATGCCGGGCTCATGACCAAAGGGTCGCGGGTTCAAGTCATGTCATGGCACTGTGTTGTATCGTTGAGCAAGATACTTTACTGTGTTTGTTCCAGTCTACTCAGCTGTAAATGAGTACGTGGTTGGGC
>NW_018467746.1:0-584 GCF_002113885.1 Mizuhopecten yessoensis
GCAAGGCTTTTAAATTACCTCCAATACAATACAGTCAAAACCTGCAACACTACATATTATATAACTTTGTAAATTATACACTTAACTTTCACACCTGTGTATATCTCGATGCGTAAGGCTATGAATGCAAATAACATATTAAAGCAGTGCTCGTCATGAAGTTGTTTACAAACTAACAACTCAATTATGTAAACACCTCATAAACGTGATATTTTTTTTTTAAATATTTATCTTTACTTGATCTCTGAGGAAGTGTTGCATCAATAGTCTTAATGTAGGTGTTTGTGACCAGGTATCTCAATGATCTATGATAAGTGTTTGTAACCAGGTATCTCAGTGGTCTATTGCGAGAGTTTGTAACCCCAGGGATCTCAGTGGTCTATAGTAAGTTTTTGTGTAAAGGTATCTCAGTGAACTATATTTTTTTTGATCAGGTATCTCAGTTGTCCATAGGTAGTGCGTCTGTTACTGTTCGTGACTAGGTACATGTAACTCAAGTGAACTATTATTAGTGATTGTGACCAGGTATCTCAGTGGTCATAGTATAATTAGAGTGTGTGACCAGATATATCAATGACCTGTTA
>NW_018467747.1:0-584 GCF_002113885.1 Mizuhopecten yessoensis
ATTTCTAAAAGGAGGGTGCCGAAACATCCAGAACATACTTGGTAATCCCCCTCAATCCACAAACATGAGTGAAGTGAGGGAGGACAGTAGGCAGCTTCCAAAAACATGGAAAAACCAAAATACATATTTCTAAAAAACGTTAACTTAAAATACTGATAACTACATGTTGTACTATATACCTCTGCAATTTTTTCAAATTCTGGTTTGAAGACTTGGCAAGGTCCACACCATGGGGCGTAAAAGTCAACGATGAACGGAGTCGAACTGGAAAGCACTTTTTGGTGGAAGTTGTGGTAGCGCAGTGTCTCTACTTTACTTGGTAGGAACTCAAACGCCCAGGCTCGTAGTGACTGGGCATCTCTGTGCCACTCGTTGTACGTACTGCAATGTAATGTTGATTTTCAAAAAATAACTTTACAACGATTATTTACAGGTTTATCTAGCAGCTAATTTGAGCAGGCCCAGTTTTACTTATTTTGGGGATAGACAATTTCAAGAAAAAGAAGGCTGATTTTAGCAAGGGACATATTAATTAATTTATTTATTAATCAAGTTTATGCTTATACCAGTTTTACATTATCCTT
>NW_018467748.1:0-584 GCF_002113885.1 Mizuhopecten yessoensis
TTACCGATATATTGTTTTTAAGTCGCTTATTTATATTTCCCTAACGGATAACATGTGGAAATTGACACTTTTGCTAGCATTTTTTTTTCTACTGAGAATTATGTAACAACCATTAAAACTAGTGAATTCCTTTATTATCAGACTTTAGTTTCGGTTGGAATAAAATGCTCCGATATATGTGTACAGTTGGGAGCAAACTTGAACTTGTATTCTAGTGCACTGCAGTTGACAAGGAAAGTGAACTGCAATATACATCTCAAACTTTTGCCCTAGAATTAACATGCTTGTGAACTGCAGTAAACATGAAAATAACCCTTCGTTGTCATGTTAAATGGTTACATTATATTAATTAAATACTTGTTACTCGGACTGAACCTATATCAAGAGACATGTACCGTAAGCAAATGAACTTTTGAACATACTTTGAAAACTAGCTTACATGACCAATTTATTCAAAAATGGTATAATGACGTAACAACCTTGACCAGATAAATAAAATTTTAAATAATGACATTTAATGTGAAAAATAGAAGTGGAAAAAAATTGAACACCAGACGTTTATATTCATATAGTAAGACACTTTA
>NW_018467749.1:0-584 GCF_002113885.1 Mizuhopecten yessoensis
CAATAACTCGATATTATTGCTATTATGTGTTAAATTTAGGCATATGTTAGCATTAATAAGCCTGATTTCGAATGTTTTCATTTTTAATACGGTTATCGTCCCCATACCAAGTGGCATGTCTAGCAAAATAGTATAAAGTGTCTTAATTGTACCAAAGAACTTACCTCAATTCAAAACCGGTGACCTCAGAGACGAATTTATTGTACGTGCAATGCTTCACAAAAATACCATACACATGCAGTTTAATTATAAATGTTCTTTAAAGTTAAGCGTCCTTCATGTCTTTTTTAAACAAACAGTTCAGGTCTACAAGGCGAGCAATATATACACTATAATCAAAACTCTCTGGTTGTGCTTTTCTGAATTAGCTGCAGGTATCTGCTCCATTATGTCATCATAAATAACGGCATTAACACTGTCACTATGGCAATCTGAGGGACATTTCAGTCTAGTTCGCCGTCTTACAAAACATCCAATAGTGTAATCACATACCTGATTCGATTCTTGAAAACCGTTCTCAAAATGAAAAGGTCTAATAAACATTGAAGTCTGCAAACAAATACAGGCATGTAACACATTATCAA
>NW_018467750.1:0-584 GCF_002113885.1 Mizuhopecten yessoensis
CGTTTAACTGTCATAAAAATTAATATCAAACGATAAATTATAGGAAAAACCAAGGATATTTTCTCTACACAAATAAAGTTTTCATTTTAAAGCAGAATCACAAACAAATGTCGATGTAAAATTAATTTCATCATATATTCACAAGAGAAGCAATAACATATTCTAAAGGGAGGTAATTAGTCGAACAATGGTTCACTGCCTTTACAGTTTAACATGATCGATATATCAACAACGTATATCCCAACTGTTGTTTTAATCTGGAGTAATTTAATAAGTGACAATGTAAGTATCGTTAATCTGTTACCATTTTTGCTACTTTAACTTGTGATATGGGAAGCTCTTTAGTTCTTTAGTAGATGACAAACTATTTTAACCGGAAATAATCTGTCGTACGAACATTAACAAAAACTTAAACGTTCCAATATATCGGTAGGATGTAGAATGTACACGCCACTTCCTGTTTGTAACAGTATTATACAACATTAAATATTGAAGTTTTACACTACACTGAAAAGTCAACTAACATAATAGTATATAGCATACATACCTTGATCATAGAGCATGAGGTCCAGTCTTGCTTCCTT
>NW_018467751.1:0-584 GCF_002113885.1 Mizuhopecten yessoensis
CTTGTGTTTGATTAAGACAGGTGTCCCTGGTGTTTGATTGAGACATATGTCCTTGGTATTAAATTTAGACAGCTGTCCCTTGTGTTCAATTTAGACAAGTGTCCCTGGTGTTTGATTTAAACAGGTCTCCCTGGTGTTTAGTTTAGACAAGTGTCCCTGGTGTTTGATTTAGAAAGGTGTCCCTGGTGTTTAGTTTAGACAGGTGTCACTGGTGTTTGGTCTAGACAGGTGTCTCTGGTGTTTGATTTAGACAGGTGTCCGTGGTGTTTGGATTTGACAGGTGTCCCTGATATTTGATTTAGACTGATGTCCTTGGTATTAAGTTTAGACAGGTGTCCCTTGTGTTTAATTTAGACAAGTGTCCCTGGTGTTTGATTTAAACAGGTCTCCCTGGTGTTTTATTAAGACAGGCGTCCCTGGTGTTTGATTTAGACAGGTGTCCCTGGTGTTTGGTTGATACAGGTGTCCCTGGTGTTTGATTTATACAGGTGTCCCAGGTGTTTAATTTAGACAGGTGTCCCTGTTGTTTGGTTTAAACCGGTGTCCCTGGTGTTTGGTTGAGACAGGTGTCCCTGGTGTTTGAT
>NW_018467752.1:0-584 GCF_002113885.1 Mizuhopecten yessoensis
GCGCTTCATATCGATTAGATTTGGGAGAATGTATCATGACCTGACCTATGTGTTTAATAAATATAAACAAATGATTTGCTTATTTATTTATTTATTTAGGTATGATAACTTTGAATTGAAACTCTTAACATGGACTTTATGGCCCATTTATTATAGCGTCAGACTAGTAAGCAGGAAAACTGGGATCGACCCCTAGTGGAGGCATTGGAAACAAAATGGACCTGTGTTGATATAGATTTCCCTTGTCAGCTTCGGTTTGCTTTTGTTTTACATTTCGATATAAGTAGAGCCTATCATTAATATTTCTGTGTTTATCTTTTATTGCTTATAACTATAACGTATATTTTTAAGTTTAGTTTAAATTGCTCTGTTAACATTTTAATTTGAATAATCTTTGATGCCATATGTTGCCTAATTGTTGTCACATCAATTTTTTTTTCTATTTTAGCGCCATGCCTCCTATCTGTACTTACACAGATGACTTTATGTATATCTATATACCATTGATATCATTATAAAATAAATATAATGAAATCTAAATTTGTATATACTGAGTTATTTCTTCTATATTAGAAAGATTATTA
>NW_018467753.1:0-584 GCF_002113885.1 Mizuhopecten yessoensis
GTATCAAAATAACAGTAATTGTATACACTGTACACTATCATAATTGATGTTCAAAATAGCATTCGCCTGTGACATCTATCTATCATTTTGTTAGGGTACCCCCATCACTCAACCTGGTGTTATGCAAGGAGGTCCACTACGGTTTTCGGTAATAATTATGAATAATCATTTATGCAGTTATTGATCATTTTTATGTATCTACATATGGCAAGAAAATACAAGAAATCAAAGCGGGGGCCAAATGTTGACCCCACCTTTGTATTTCATCTTTTTGAAAGATTTCTTATGCAACCTGGGGACACAAGCAAATTGATAGATATAAATTAACCAATCGATTAAGCCTTAAAAGAGCAGTTTCGAATATCTTTCTACATAGGATATTGCACAACGTCTACGTGTGATTCGACGTCCATATGCATGAACCACGATTGGATTTCTCAACTTTAAACTTCGTTAAACACGATCTGGTCCATTTTCTATATAAAGTGATATATTTTCATATCCATCTCTTTAATTTATTTCATATTTATTTGTTTTATAAGTTATTACTGTCATACAGGAGACAATGACCGTGCTACAGTCCC
>NW_018467754.1:0-584 GCF_002113885.1 Mizuhopecten yessoensis
AGTTTGTTTAAATGAATGACATTGACCCACTTTCAAGGTCACAGGTGTCAGATGTCTTAAATCTTCAAACAACCTTTTTCTCAATAACCAAAAAGCCCAGTGTACTGATATTGGGCCTGTAGCATGCTGGGATGTAGGGCTACCAAGTTTGTTCAAATAAATGACCTTGACCAACTTTCAAGGTCACAGGGGTTGAAATATGTTGAAATCTTCAAACAACTTCTTCTCAATAGCCAAAAGGCCCAGGGTACTGATATAAGGCCTGTAGCATGCTGGGATAAAGGGCTACCAAGTTTGTTCAAATGAATGACCTTGACCCACTTTCAAAGTCACTGGGGTCAGTTGTCATGAAATTTTCAAACGTCTTCTTCTCAATAACCAAAAGGCCCAGGGTTCTGATATTGGGCCTGTAGCATGCTGGTATGAAAGCTACCAAGTTTGTTCAAATGAATGACCTTGACCCACTTTCAAAGTCACTGGGGTCAGTTGTCATGAAATTTTCAAACGTCTTCTTCTCAATAACCAAAAGGCCCAGGGTTCTGATTTTGGGCCTGTAGCATGCTGGGATGAAGGGCTACCAAGTT
>NW_018467755.1:0-584 GCF_002113885.1 Mizuhopecten yessoensis
TATAAGCAATAAAGGAAGCGCCTCACAAGTATTAATTATTTTTCATGTACAATACATGTAGTTTGCCGCATGAACTTAATTAAACTTAAATGTCAAAAAATAAATATCATTTACTTTTATGTTATTTTCCATTAATAGTTCAAATGTTGATTTTATCAGTGCATTTACAAGTTCTAACCCTTATTACCAGTCATCGATCTGACGGTAGGAGGTAACATCCTGACCATGTAGTACGGATGGCTGTTTATATCTCATTTGCAAAGTATGATTGGAAGCATTTTAAACATCTAAATAAATATATTTCATTCTACCTTATTTTGTGCTTATATTCAATTGTTGAATTTATAGATAAAATTTGCATTAATAAAACGAGAAGACAATTTCTTCAAAATATTCTACTTTCATATTACTTGCAAGCGATCTGAGTAGAACTCTTCTTTATAATCGTGAATTTCAATCTAATGTCCAGCGTTAATCGTATCCCGTTGTCTATAAAAATAGTTATGTTTGTATGTTAACACTAGTAGCATCATATCCGGCATAGCGAAATCGATAGTTCACCAGTTGAAAAAATGAAGGTCCCG
>NW_018467756.1:0-584 GCF_002113885.1 Mizuhopecten yessoensis
TATATATGAAAGACAAAATATGTATTTAAAGTTCAGTTGAGACTTCTTTTAGTGAAACTGACAGTAGTAGGGAAAATGCTAACACTGCTCTTTGTTTCCGACCCGAAGATCTGGTACAGACTTTATAACTTCACAATGATCTTCATACAACAACACTAAGTAGGAAACCCCAAAGAGCTTGTATAGACTTTGCCCCTTAGCTTGAATACCTTCAGTTATACCAATTATGATTGACCTCCACCATTAATGTTTTAGACCAAATTTGGTTTTAATCCACTCAGGCATGAAGGAGGAGTAGCGTTTTAAAGCAAAATTGTAACTAAGTTCCCCTTTTGGGGAACCTCATCTCCGTCCCCAGGGGTCAAACCAGCCTCCTTTATATATAAATTATGATTGCCCTCCCCAAATGAAGTTTCAGACCAAATGGTTGAAATCCACTCAGGCATTAAGGAGGAGGGGGTGTGAGGTGTGTGTGTAGCATTTAAAGCGAACAAGTCTCATTTATACATGAAATGATTGCCCTCCCCAAATAATGTTTCAGGTCAAATAATGTTGAAATCTGCTTTGGCATAAAGGAGCAGTAG
>NW_018467757.1:0-584 GCF_002113885.1 Mizuhopecten yessoensis
TCTGTTACACATATATATACATAGTCCTCAGTATAATTAAGTAACATCCGTCAGCCTGTGATTATTCTGTCCTTATTGTTTTAGAATCGTTGTATCACGTATACTAACTGTACTACTGCAATGTATTGAGATTGCAATCGTCATATTTGGTCTTGTTTTATTCCATGTATGCAACTTTTTATGATACCACATCTTTTAATTTTGTATACAGGTTTGACTACAACTTATCGTGCAGTGATTGGAACCGTCTAGGTTATAGATTCACTTGTTGGAATTTTAGTTTAAAACCAATCGTGCAGTTGATAATTAATTCACATTTCCCCTGTGATTCTGATTTTAAAACACCAATTTATCGTTAACCACGCGGCTTTTGTAGGTTAATGTTTCACAACTAACACCTTAAATGTCTTCTTACATATAAATAAAATAAGATTTTATATAGTGTAGATGTAACAAGTACAAAATGCACATTGTTTATGTTCCTTCCTCGGTATTATAGAATGTGCAAGAATGACAGCTGGCTGGCTATATATTCTATTTTTTTTCTTATATTAAGAAGTTATGTAACTCCCGTTCCCATTATC
>NW_018467758.1:0-584 GCF_002113885.1 Mizuhopecten yessoensis
ACACACACTAGACGTCCCCACACAGTAAACACACACTATAGACTTTCCCACACAATCTACATACACTAGACTTCTAAACACAGTATACAAACACTAAACTTACCCACACAGTAAACACACACTATACTTACCCACACAGTAAACACACACTATACATACACACAAATTAACACACACTATACTTCTCTACACAGGACACACACACTAGACTCTCCTACACAGTAAATACACACTAGCCTTCTCCACACAGTACACACGCACTAGACTTCCCCACACAGTATACACGCACTATACTTACCCACACAGTACACACACACTATACTTACCCACACAGTACACACACACTAGACTTCCAAACACAGTATACACGCACTATACTTACCCACACAGTATACATACACTATACTTCCCCACACAGTATACACGCACTATACTTACCCACACAGTATACACACACTATACTTACCCACACAGTACACACACACTAGCCTTCACCACACAGTATACACACACTATACTTACCCACACAGTAAACACAAACTAGACTTCCAAACACAGTTTACACATAATACGCCTCCCCACAC
>NW_018467759.1:0-584 GCF_002113885.1 Mizuhopecten yessoensis
GGTAGTTTTTCCTTTCGTTTTGACATTTTGCGTGTTAGCTTTACCACGAAATTAGATTAGATCTAAGTCCGTGGCTTTACCGAGAATCTCAAAACCTCGCGAGCTATATAAACCTGGATCTATTTTAAAACGTTGACGAATTGTTTTACTAGAGCTGGTTACTATGGTCTGATACTTTAACAATATCGACACAGATACCGTTTTAAAGGTTTTCTGATTCGTTAGAAAAACACAAGTGTGTGGTCTTGCGTATATATTTTGTTGCAGTACGTCATAGCACGGACTAAGATATCTAATCTAATTCCGTGGTCATAGGTACCGTTGTAAACATATGAACGATAGGAAAATTAGCTAAATTTTAAAAATCATCATTTTTAGAATTTTATAACCATGAAAATATGTGTACGGTTGTTGTATATATTTCAATTTCCTAACATAATTATGTTTCCAACAGGGTGAGTTGTTGTTTGAGAGTGGTCTCTCTTATGTAATATGTACAGTAATCATATATCGCACACACACACACAAAAGGAGTCGTCTTTATTATCATAAGATAAGATTCCATATAATACACAATCATAATT
>NW_018467760.1:0-584 GCF_002113885.1 Mizuhopecten yessoensis
GTATTACATAAATCCTAGACTGTTTGATGCGTGTATTGAAACCATAGAAAGGAAACAAACAAACCAACAAATCATTCAGATAAAGAGTAGTGAAAGAGAAAAAGCAAAAAGTTTCCTTTTTCATACCTAATAATGTTTCCTTATAATCTGCTTGAGCGAAGTGTGCGTTACACACAACATCAGCCGGTGAAGGTGACCATAATCCCTTTGCCCGATCGCATCGCTTAATGGCGACCCTCCACTTCAGTTGTAGGCCTGGATCTCTGGGAAACTTGTGCCCTCCACTTCCAGCACATTGTGGTACACAGCAGTACTTAACCATCGGTAACAGAATGATCAGTAACTCTATAAAAATTCAGCAGCGATTACAGGCGTCAATGTCAATGTGACATTATAGGCCGTATACACCGGATCGCGCCTCCTTTTAAAAAGAGCGATACCCCCTAGTACATCNGGACAAAAACGTCGCGGTGGGAACCATTCCTTTCATTTACACTGTTGAATAATTCTAATCACTTTTTACATTTATAATGCTGGAACGATTGAATCACTTCCTTTCATTAACAATGTCGAACTGTTCGAAT
>NW_018467761.1:0-584 GCF_002113885.1 Mizuhopecten yessoensis
CTGGGGCTGAGAGGGGACCATAATGTGTACGTGCATTATTATCCACTGGAAATCAACAAATCAACCCAACCATAATAATACCCTATATAAACCCTAGTAGCCATACCCTTTTCTCAGAGAGAAGGTTTCTGGTTTTCATCACGTGAATCCCTATGAGCCCCTTCAGCCACTCCTTCAGTATGAAGTCTTTTCAATAAAGGTTCATTTTAAGAAATGTTAGTGAAAATATTCGTATTATTGCAGTTAAACTATTCCCCCTCTAGAGGATATGTTGTACTTTATTGCATTTATTATGTTATCATTTTATATACAGATGTCTGATCTGTCTCTTCAATGGCATTTGTAGAGGACGGGTCTTGCGTCTCATTACAAATCCCGGAAAAGAAACTAATATTTTACATATTGTAATGAATAAGCAGAGCGAAGTACGACATCGGATCTGGTCAGATAAACACAGGATGCAGAAACTTTCCAGAAAGCGCTAACATGAACGGTACTGACAGACAATTTGTTAACAATATGTAATCAGATTAAAGGCCGAAAAACTGTCATAGTAAAATAAGGCCATATATGCTAACAAATGC
>NW_018467762.1:0-584 GCF_002113885.1 Mizuhopecten yessoensis
GCAAGGTGTATTCTGCTACATCCACGACACATTTAGATCGATAACCGGGATATTGACAATAAAACAATAAGATACACCAATGATCATAATCGAAACCATCGACCTTCATGTTAAACAAAAAGTGTACTTTCCAATGAGATCTTGATGCCAATGAAAAGCTTGCCCATCGTCTTTATTCATCGGCCATTAAATATAATGTTAAGAAATATTAGAATATATACATAGAGATCATAACTTGTTTTTATAATATATATTTTGTATAGTACTTTTACATATAGAGGTTTATGTAAAAATCAATAAACAAGATAGAATAAGTTTGTACGTCCGTAATTTTTAAGTGCAGATGAGGTATGTAGAAAGTCAGCAAAGTTTTCCTGCTTTCATTCCAATCATTTACAACATGTGATAGGATGCAATGATCGCACAGATAACATATGGACATTGTTCGTTCGTATGACTTAATAGTACATAAAAAGGTTTCCGAAGATAAACAAAATAAACATTTTATTACGTGATTAACGTTTTAGAGTAGACCAGGACCCAGTTGTTCAAAAGGTGATTAGCTTAATCAGTGATTAGCGCAA
>NW_018467763.1:0-584 GCF_002113885.1 Mizuhopecten yessoensis
ATCTATTTCAGTATTTTAAAAATGTATTTGATGCAGGCGTGGCATGTAAAAACGCTAGAAAGGAAATTCATATCCTATGTCGAAGGTTTCTCTTTTTCTCTTTGCAAAAAAACCTTGCAGATTGTTGTCATATTGAATAACGCACACAGCGTAATATCTGTTCAGCATGATATTGTCTGAAACAGCTGTCTGAGTCGCGATCCTAATACTCTGTCAGCTTTAAAGAAATGTTAGGTTTGTTCCACAAATATTCTTTTCTGGAAACTTGTGATTGTAGAAATAATAAGTTGTAAGCTAGATTCAACTTAATATTTGTGAAATAATTTTCTCCCACTATCAGCTACATATTTGAACTACAGTCTTTTAAGGTTTGTTGGTGAACATACAATGTACAAATGTAAGTGTAAAGCGGGCGCTGCGTTGAACAGCTGTCTAAAGGTGGATTCTTTCGCTAATCCTCCTGTAACCTGGCAATGCTTTACATGTGTGTTATTAAAATGTCGTTCACCTCTTTTATATATACATTATTTCAATTCTATAATACTTTCGATTTATTTCAAATTCCTCGTGGCTGATCGACAAAA
>NW_018467764.1:0-584 GCF_002113885.1 Mizuhopecten yessoensis
TACCGAAACAGGAAGGAGATGTATTTACAAAGAAATGTACAGATCAGAAGCTAACATTAAATGATGATATGATCAAACTAGTTTTACATACACTGTCAAACAGGCATACAAGAGATGCCTTTTGATTGGCTGAAAAAGTCATGTTGTATGGTAATCATTCAGGTTGTCTGAACATGACCCCTTACTGGCTACTGTTAGATCTTCATACGTAGTGTATAATGAATATCTTTATTATAATCAGATCACTTAGTACCCTAGTGCACCTTAACATTCCAATGATAATGTTGATTTACGATCTTGTAGAATAATTCTTACAACATTATTTCAAATCTTCTACAAGAAGTAGCAAATATGACAAGGTACAAAAAGTGACTTAATGCAAAATCGATTCCTGGGCTTATAAAAATTGTTCATGCAACGTTGTTTCACAATCTTGTATGAATAGTGACTAATGAAAACTTGATCACAACCTATACGTGCAGAAAGTTAATAACTGCAAATACTGTATGTTACTAGTGATAAGCCTAGGAATACATGAAAACATGTCGGTAGTAGAGGGTGGGCTTATCACCCAATATGAGCCT
>NW_018467765.1:0-584 GCF_002113885.1 Mizuhopecten yessoensis
TTGGTCAAGGTGTTGATATTTGGTCAAGGGGATGATATTTGGTCATTCGCTTGATGTGATTAAGAGCTTTCAAGTTTGTTCAACTAAATAAGCTTGTTAGACTTTTAAGATCACTGGGTTGAAGTATTGAGGTAGGTAAGGATATTTGAACTTGGGGCTGAACGATGCAGGTCAACTGGACCGCTTGTTCTTGATCGTGTTTTTGTCAAGGTGGAGGTGGTAATATGGTAGCTAGTGTTGTTGAAGTCATATTTTGTCGGTCGATTTTTGAATTCACGTGTATGGTAATCTCTTGTCTCATTTAGAAGGCGGGTTTTGTAAATGAGTTGGTAAATATTTTTCCCCTCCTACAGCTAACCTGACCGTTTTAGAAACACTGAATTATTCAAATGTATATAATCCGTGTACACCCGACCGATACCCCCTTCACAATCTACAAAGCCGTATAAAACTGTAACTATATATCATAATTATGTGCATTTCGGCTCTCCCGTTACAGTAGAAGTGATGATCATTACGCGAGAAAGCGACATTTTGGAGATCAGATAGTTTGGTAATATGATTTCCTTTGTCATTCTTTATGA
>NW_018467766.1:0-584 GCF_002113885.1 Mizuhopecten yessoensis
AAAAGGAGCTCACTGTCTCTTCCATAACCATCCAAAGTTTGTGCTGAGAAATGAGGAAGAAAAGGACCTCACTGTTTCTTCCATGACCAACCAAAGTTTGTGCTGAGAAATGAGGAAGAAAAGGAGCTCAATGTCTCTTCCATAACCATCCAAAGTTAATGCTTAAAAATGAGGAAGGAAAGGAGCTCACTGTCTCTTCCATAACCATCCAAAGTTTGTCCTGAGAAATGAGGAATGCAAACAAAGGTGGGAAGAAATTTGTAGAATCATATGATTATGACATTTGAATATGTCACTTCCCCTCCTGGTTCTGACAGCTGAAAAACGTCATCATCTGCTAATGTCATGCTTCGCTTAATGTCATATTTAATTCTGATAAATGAGAAGTGATATTAAGTGGAATTGACTGTATTTATTTCATATTCAAATGTTGTGTTGAGGGTTTGACCTGTACCAGAACATGTTATTAAATGTAGTTTTTCAACAGAAATTTTGTCTGTTAGCTACTCCTGTAAACGACTTTTCTCTAAACTGCTTCCATTTTTAGCTCACCTGGCCCTAAGGGCCAAGTGAGCTTATCCCAT
>NW_018467767.1:0-584 GCF_002113885.1 Mizuhopecten yessoensis
GTCGGTATCGATCAGGTACTGAAGCACCGACAAATCTGGTTATATGGTCCAATGTGACAACTTATACGTGTTGATTTTAATTTTTAGAACCATTTCAAGTCCATTATAGTCGCAATTTACCCATGCTCGTTAAAAAATTGGTGGACAAACAGGTTTGTCAGTAAAACGAAAGGTTTTTATCTATTAACTCAATTTCAGTGACTTTAGTTGCAAATGGTACTAGCATTTTTTATCCTTTGTATCTTAATATTTTCATAATATTAACATTTCCTGTACCAAAACTTTAAATATTTCACACCCTCTCGGCACATAGAACAACTTTCACTGCATGTTATCATTTCTACTCAAAAGTTATCTTTGAAAAGTACACATGAGGCGCGGATCTGCATCTTCTGGATGCTGTCATTACCATATCCGTTCGGGGAGACATTGGCGCTATATTGAATAGACACACATGCTATACTTTTAAACTAGTAAGTGACACAAGATGACAGGGGGGAAAATGCAACAACGGAAATTCACTAAACCAATTAAAATTGTTTAAGCAGACAATGATCTTTTATTTCACCAAGTCATGATCACCT
>NW_018467768.1:0-584 GCF_002113885.1 Mizuhopecten yessoensis
TGAAAAGGACATATATTGTTATGTAATTTTCAGCTGTTGCCCTTAACGACATTAATTGTATTTCTATTGAAATATCTATAACAATCAGAATAAATTGAGAACGAGACTTCAATGTGTCTTCAAAGCGAGATAACTCTAAATTAAAATAAATCAGTAACAACTACTTTGTTCCGTTGTGCATTTGTGTAGTTGTATATCTTATCTAAAAAAAAATAAGACTTGTTTTATTGTACAACTTCGTGTTCTCAGGTGACAATATTTCAATGGATTATTAAAGTTATGCCATACGTGTAAATTGTATATTTTCAGACATTTCATTTCTTTGATATAAATCAATGTAATTAACTACATGTAATACAATGATGTATGTTACACGCTTGGGATTTTTTTACACATTTTACTTTCAACAATACAAATCTATTAAAATGTTTATATATGAAATGCGAGTACTTTTATGATAACAATTAAGGATATGGTTTAAATGACACGAATCTGTTTGAATAACAAGGATTTCTCCGGTGCAGATTGATTTTCGGGACGTTTGTGTTTGTGGGACGAGGGTTTGTGTTTGTGGGACGAGGGTT
>NW_018467769.1:0-584 GCF_002113885.1 Mizuhopecten yessoensis
TAGACGCCCTAAAGTATTCAGCAGAAATATCATTACACAATTTATTGAAAAGACAATGGATTAGTTAACTTTTTTTGTTGTTGCCTAAAACGTTTTTTAGACCCACAAGTACATTACAACTGTAAAAGGCAAACTACTTCATCTTTCCTACACCTTCGTAGTACACATTTATACCTCTTCACTCTTTTCAAACATATGTTTAGATCTGCGCCTATTTTTTTTTCTAGTGTTACGACGGAATACGAATTGTTCAAAAAGAAGAACGAATGAGATGTTGTCAAATTAAGTTCTTGAAGTAGAAAAGAAATTGGCCAAACAAAATGTGTGACCGTTGAAATTCAGTTTATACTGATAAGCAACGTATACAAATTTGATCAAAGAGAGATCTTGCGAAGAAAATAAACAGTCAATCATATCTACATCATGATTTACCTTTCTTACCCAACTCTTAAACAGAACTTTTGTAAAAGAGGACATGGACAAGACAATGCAAATGCAACATTAAATATAGCCAAATTCAGGGTAATTTATGCACAAACTAATTCCATATTTGAAAACTGTGGAGCAAGTGTCACTTGCCGATG
>NW_018467770.1:0-584 GCF_002113885.1 Mizuhopecten yessoensis
ATATAGAGTTGATTTAGTCCTTGGTAGGGAAGACAGAGGGTGGTGTGTCCCTGTACATTGCCAGGAGATATATGAAATGACGTTATATACAGTTGATTTAGTCTGGTAGGGAAGAGAGAGGGTTGTGGGTCTCCCTACACTGCCAATAGATGAGCTGGCACTATATAAAAGTTAATTGATCGAGGGGTGGGGTGGAGAAAGGGTGATTGGTATCGCCACACTTCCAGAAGATGAGCTGACACTATAAAGGGATGATGGATTAATCTGCTGGGTGTAGGAGTAAGATTATAAGAGGCACTTATCTGTAATCTGGACGACAGATCTGGCTATCTTACAGGTCATCTGTTAACACATGTCTAGATTAATCACAAAAGTCCAGTACTGGTACACTATATAACTGGGAGGGTGTCTTCCTCTATGGAAAAGGGAGGGTAGCTTGACATCTTGAGGCGAGGAGTGGGGGTGGGGGTACATGTGTTTTGTTATAGAGATAACCTATTTAACAGAAGTCTACAAACTCATTAACCCCTGAAATTTCGTAATGAACTATTCCATCCTTTGAATTGGAAGAGTTCAAATGTGTC
>NW_018467771.1:0-584 GCF_002113885.1 Mizuhopecten yessoensis
CCCCCCCCCCCCCCCCCCCCCCTTGGTCAGATAGCATGGCCCTATAGGGGAAATAAAGGTTATACCTTTGAAATTCTTTTCCCATCATAGGGATTAAGGGATTTTATTTCAATAAGGTTTTGAGCATCCTTGTGACATGGGGACTCAATTTTATATAAACGGTGGGTGTGGCCCCCCTTGGGTCAGAGAGCTGGGCCCGATAGGGGAAATAGAGGTCATACCTTTGAAATCCTTTTCCTATCATAGGGACTAAGAGATTTTATCCCAATATGGTTTTGTGGCAAGGGGACTCAATTTTGTATAAACGAGTGGTGTTGCCACCTGGGGGCAGAGGGGTGAGGCAGAATAGGGGAAATAGAGGTAAACCTTTAGTATCCTTCTTCTACCATAGGGAATAAGGGATTTCATACCATTTTGGTTCAGAGCATCCTTAGCCCCCCCACCCCCAAGGGTAGAGGAGCAGGGCCCAATAGGGGAAGTAGAGATACAACATTTAAAATTCTTCTTCTACCATAGGGATGACAGTATTTTATCCTTAATTAGTCTGGAGCATCCTTGGGCCAAGGGGACTAAATGTTGTATAA
>NW_018467772.1:0-584 GCF_002113885.1 Mizuhopecten yessoensis
GGAGCAGGACTACCTTCACGATGGTCTTCTAGCTTGCGGGACGGATGCATGCATCAGTGCATTCACACAGACCATGAGAGCAGGGCATGTCAGTAGGTGGCTGGAGTATATGTTTGTATACGATGTCGCCCTGTACCACGAATCGTCACCAGAAGTTGCTAGCACCATGCTGGTGAGTACTCACCCTGCATACTTCACGCCTCACGTAAGAGGACATCATCCACACATACAAACTGATTAGATAGCCTAACACTTGATTCTGGTAAGTAGACATCCCTCACAAACAGGGCATGTGCCTAGACACCAATAACAAGCCATGTTGGTGTGAATCATCACATTCCATGCTGGTATGTAGAGACATCCCTTTTACCCTGATAAGCCAGGCTGGAGAATATACCACACATAACCAATGATTTTGAGTAGACACCATTCATAAGCCATGCTGATGAGGCTGGTGAGTTAGAACCACTCATGATCCTTGCTGTAAGTATCCTTCGTAAACCCGGCTTGTGAGTAAGACATTCTCATCAATAATGCTGGCAATCAAACATCCCTCACACTTAAAGTCGACGAGTAGATACCCC
>NW_018467773.1:0-584 GCF_002113885.1 Mizuhopecten yessoensis
CAATACCTATGTGTCACCAGCTTTTCGCAGGCGACACAAAAACCGTATCTACAACAGCTTGAGTATTTATTCAGAGTTGTTATGCAAAAACTCAAATATTCTTATCTCAATCATTTGTTCCTCTCCATCATGTTACTGTTCTAGAAACTTTGTTTCAAATTTTATGTACAATGCAGTAAAACATAATATACTGACATGCTTGACTGGAATGTATACAGACATAAAGTGAAGGCAGTACAGTTTATAAATGTATACAAAATTTATAAAATTATCAAAGAGAATATTTTTGTGTCTTGCTAAATAAACTAAATACAACCAGCAAAGTAATTCTACAAATTTCTATGTACATTTTCAAAGTCCCATGAAATGAATTGATCATTAATTAGAAGGGAAATATTTGATATCGACAACCATATTGCAGAAGTAAGCTGAAAAATAGTGTGTTTTTTTACTGCAGAAATCGGAGTAGAAGAAGCTGTTACAAAGTTACATGTATCACCTATACCTGGGGTATGTGAGATATTTTACTTGTATTACCTATACCTGGGGTACGTAAGATATTTTACTTGTATCACCAATACCTG
>NW_018467774.1:0-585 GCF_002113885.1 Mizuhopecten yessoensis
TCAAACGTGACAGGCATTAAAATCACATAGCTGACCACGATGGCAACCATAAATATCCTTGCCGTAGAGTGAAGTCTCGCCGACAGGAAACGTTTGCTTAGCACAGGTAATCTATTGATCATTATGATACGTATATCAAGAAAAATATTGATATTAATCCCAGGTTCTAGAGTTGTTGAATATGAATATTGATGTTTTGAGTTCTGTCCATGAATAGCCTTGAGGTTTCCGGAGTCACTACTCCAGTTCTAGCTTCGATGACATGGAATTACTGGAAATGGACTTGGATTTGCATAGCGAGACGAAAGGCGCTTACCATTCCGGAACACCTGGTCTGATTCTTCATCTACTACAAAATCTGTAGATCGTTTTTTGCCCTAGTTTCAACGGTCATGCGTTAAAATATCGGTATTCTCTTTTTTTTCTTTACTTCCAGGTTCTTTTATTCTGTTATGATGATATAATTCTACAGATGCTGTAGTCTATTCATATCCTTTTGTTGTCCTTTTGTATCGCTTTTGATGTCCTTGTATTTTCATAGTTGTTAACGTTAACTTTACTTTGGCTTTCATAGATAAAACTTTA
>NW_018467775.1:0-585 GCF_002113885.1 Mizuhopecten yessoensis
ACATGTTTGTCACTGTCTACTAAGTCACCTACATGTTCAGCCCTGCTCCTGTCTACTAAGCCACCTACATGTTGAGCCCTGTCTCTTTCTACTAAGCCACGTACATGTTGAGCCATGTCCCTGTCTACTAAGCCTTCTACTTGTTTAGCCCTGTCCCTATCTTCTAAGCCACCTACATGTTAAGCCCTGCCCCTGTCTACTAAGACACCTACATGTTGAGCCCTGTCCCTGTCTACTAAGCCACCTACATGTTGAGCCCAGCTGTCCCTGTCTACTAAGCCATATACATGTTGAGCCCTGTCCCTGTCCTACTAAATCACCTACATGTTGAGCTAGCCCTGTCCCTGTCTACTAAGCCACCTACATGTTGAGCCCTGTCCCTGTCCTACTAAATCACCTACATGTTGAGCTAGCCCTGTCCCTGTCTACTAAGCCACCTACATGTTGAGCCCTGTCCCTGTCCTACTAAATCACCTACATGTTGAGCTAGCCCTGTCCCTGTCTACTAAGCCACCTACATGTTGAGCCTTTTCCCTGTCTACTAAGACACCTACATGTTGAGCCTTGTCCCTGTCTACTAAGCCA
>NW_018467776.1:0-585 GCF_002113885.1 Mizuhopecten yessoensis
GTATACTGAGTAATATGATCACTAATTTACTTGTGTGTACCTCAGTGTCACGCTTCAGCAAGATTAATACATGAAATACATATATTTTTGTATTCATATTAGTAGGCAAGCATTTCCTTCGTCTTTCCTGTTGATTAGTGCAACTTACTACCATTCATAATATTGTTTGTATTGTATGAATTAATCTCGTGATATGTATTACTACATCTGAAATCATTGCATGGTTGCGCTGTTTCTTCAAGTTAATTATTATATTGTATGTTGTGTATTTCACACCACTGTATGACTATATTGTATGACTTCGTGCAACGGTTCTACTCAATGTATGATTGTATTGTAAGACTTATGTAACAGTAATACTGTCTATAATAATGCTGTATAATTTATAGTGTGATGCTTGTAATACTGTTTATTACAATGTTGTATGATTGCTTAGTACGAGAAGTGTATTACTGTCTATACTATTATATGATAATGTAGTTTGAGGAGTGTAAATATGTCTATAATATCAATGTGTGATGTAATGTATGATTAGTGTTTTACTGTCTATCATCATAATTATCACCGTATAATGACTGTAATAGT
>NW_018467777.1:0-585 GCF_002113885.1 Mizuhopecten yessoensis
CAATATGGTCTTCTGATACCTGACGATGTCTTTTCCTAAATAGGCTTTTTGCATTTTTATAGAGCCTAAAGGTATTGGAGAGGGGGTCCCGAGGTCGTCCTTGAGAGATCCATTCCAGACGCAACCGCCACATATTACGATGGAGTTCCTTTAGATGATTATTCCAGTACGGTTTAAGGAATCTACAGAATTTACGCTTCGGTAACACACGTTCTGAAGTCCGCTGAATGCAATTCACAAGCTCGTTGGTGTAATTGTCAACATCGTCCTCAGAACAAAGCTCTTGCATGTTCACTAACGACGAGTTACTGATGCATTCATCCAGGCTATCGCGATAAACATCAACATTCTTAGAATCTCCAGAAGTAATCCACTTATAAGAGACTCGCGTCAGAGTATTACAACACGTTTCCCTAGGAACAGGAACAGGAATGTGTAACTCGCATAACAAAGGCATGTGGTTCGAAACATCAAGGAAGTCACGATCTAGTACAGCGCATTCCCAGACGAGATCAACTTTAACGAGTTGATGATAATGTTGTCTATAAGGGACGACGATCCATCCTCCGAATGAACATACGAGCG
>NW_018467778.1:0-585 GCF_002113885.1 Mizuhopecten yessoensis
TAAGGTGGTTTTATAGAAATGTTAAGGCTAGTAAGGTGGTTATGACCATAGAAATGTAAAGGCTAGTAACGTGGTTACGAGTATAGAAATGTTAAGGCTAGTAAGGCGGTTACGAGTATAAAAATGTTAAGGCTAATAAGGTGGTTACGAGTATAGAAATGTAACGGCTAGTAAGGTAGTTACGAGTATAGAAATGTTAAGGCTACTAAGGCGGTTACGAGTATAAAAATGTTAAGGCTAGTAAGGTGGTACGAGTATGAAAATTTTAAGGCTAGTTAGGTAGTTTCGAGTATGGAAATGTTAAGGCTAGTAAGGGGGTAACGAGTTTAGAAATGTTAAGGCTAGTAAGGCGGTAACGAGTTTAGAAATGTTAAGGCTAGTAAGGAGGTTACGAGTATGAAAATTTTAAGGCTAGTTAGGTAGTTACGAGGATGGAAATGTTAAGGCTAGTAAGGTGGTTTTGTAGAAATGTTAAGGCTAGTAAGGTGGTAACGAGTTTAGAAATGTTAAGGCTAGTAAGGTGGTTACGAGTATGAAAATTTTAAGGCTAGTTAGGTAGTTACGAGTATGGAAATGTTAAGGCTA
>NW_018467779.1:0-121 GCF_002113885.1 Mizuhopecten yessoensis
CTCAGTCATAGCTTGACAAAGGGACCAGTCGGTCTCACTCACTCAGAACTTGACAAAGGGACCAGTCGGTCTTACTCAGTCATAGCTTGACAAAGGGACCAGTCGGTCTCACTCAGTCATA
>NW_018467779.1:260-585 GCF_002113885.1 Mizuhopecten yessoensis
AGCTTGACAAAGGGACCAGTCGGTCTCACTCAGTCATAGCTTGACAAAGGGACCAGTCGGTCTCACTCAGTCATAGCTTGACAAAGGGACCAGTCGGTCTCACTCAGTCATAGCTTGACAAAGGGACCAGTCGGTCTCACTCAGTCATAGCTTGACAAAGGGACCAGTCGGTCTCAAACAGTCATAGCTTGACAAAGGAACCAGTCGGTCTCACTCAGTCATAGCTTGACAAAGGGACCAGTCGGTCTCAAACAGTCATAGCTTGACATAGGGACCAGTTGGTCTCACTCAGTCATAGCTTGACATAGGGACCAGTCGGTCTCAC
>NW_018467780.1:0-585 GCF_002113885.1 Mizuhopecten yessoensis
ACTATTTCATTAGTCCAGATTGTTTTGTATGACCAGATTCTGCTTTATAAATTATTATTTCATTAGTCTACGTTTCTCTTTGTAAGACTAAATGCTATTTTATTAGTCCATATCGTTTTATATGACCAAGTTAGAGATTATTTCATTAGTCCAGATTGTTTTGTATCACCAAATTAGATACTATTTCAATAGTCCAGATTGTTTTGTATGACCAAATTAGATACTATTTCATTAGTCCAGATTGTTTTGTATGGCCAGATTCTGCTTTATAAATTATTATTTCATTAGTCTACGTTTCTGTTTGTAAGACGAAATACTATTTTATCAGTCCATATTGTTTTGTATGACCAGATTCTGCTTTATAAATTAGTATTTCATTAGTCTACGTTTCTGTTTGTAAGACGAAAATCTATTTTATCAGTTCATATTGTTTTGTATGACCAAATTAGAGACTATTACATTAGTCCAGATTGTTTCATATGACCAGATTCTGCTTTATAAATTAGTATTTCATTAGTCTAAGTTTCTGTTTGTAAGACGAAATACTATTTCATTAGTCCAGATTGTTTTGTATGACCAAATTAG
>NW_018467781.1:0-585 GCF_002113885.1 Mizuhopecten yessoensis
ATATTCGGCACAAACAGTTCAGTAAACCTGAAACATATCCGGCATTAAGAGTTCAGTAAACCTGAAACATATCCGGCACAAACAGTTCCGTAAACATGGAACATATCCGGCACAAACAGTTCAGTAAACCTGTAACATACCCGGCGCAAACAGTTCAGTAAACCTGAACCATATCCGGCACAAACCGTTCCGTAAACCTGAACCATATCCGGCACAAACCGGTCAGTAAACATGGAACATATCCGGCACAAACAGTTCAGTAAACCTGTAACATATCCGGCACAAACAGTTCAGTAAACNCCATATCCGGCAACAACAGTTCAGTAAACCTGTAACATATCCGGCACAAACAGTTCAGTAAACCTGTAACATATCCGGCATAAACAGTTCAGTAAACCTGTAACATATCCGACACAAACAGTTCAGTAAACCTCTAACATATCCGACACAAACAGTTCAGTAAACATGTAACAAATCCGGCACAAACAGTTCAGTAAACATGTAACAAATACGGAAAAAACAGTTCAGTAAACCTGAACCATATCCAGCACAAACAGTTCAGTAAACCTGAACCATATCCGGCAC
>NW_018467782.1:0-585 GCF_002113885.1 Mizuhopecten yessoensis
CACTCGTCCCCATATGACCCTGACTGTTGTCTTCCTAGGTACCCGACCTTATATGACCCTGGCTGTTGCCTCCTAGGTACCCGTCCTCATATGACCCTGAATGTTGCCTCCTAGGTACCCGTCCTCATATGACCCTGAATGTTGTCTTCCTAGGTACCCGTCCTCATATGACCCTGGCAGTTGCCTCCTAGGTACCCGTCCTCATATGACCCTGGCTGTTGTCTCCCTAGGCCCCCGTCCTCATACGACCCTGGCTGTTGTCTCCCTATACACCCGTCCTCATATGACCCTGGCAGTTGCCTCCTAGGTACCCGTCCTCATATGTCCCTGGCTGTTGCCTCCTAGGTACCCGTCCTCATATGACCCTGGCTGTTGTCTCCCTAGGCACCCGTCCCCATATGACCCTGACTGTTGTCTTCCTAGGTACCCGTCCGCATATGACCCTGGCAGTTGCCTCCTAGGTACCCGTCCTCATATGACCCTGGCTGTTGTGTCTCCCTATGCACTCGTCCTCGTATGACCCTGGCTATTGTCTCCCTTTACAGCCGTCCTCATATGACCCTGGCTTTTGTCTCCCTAGACACC
>NW_018467783.1:0-585 GCF_002113885.1 Mizuhopecten yessoensis
CACGTTCTGATGTCTACTGTACACGTTCTGGTGTCTACTGTACACATTCTAGTATCTACTGTACACGTTCTGATGTCTACTGTACACGTTCTGGTGTCTACTGTACACGTTCTAGTGTCTACTGTACATGTTCCGATATCTACTATACACGTTCTTAGGGCTATTATTCACATTCTGACATGTACCCTTCCCTATTTTTCGTCAAGTGTGTATTTTCAGGAACCTATTGTGAGCATTCTTAGGTGTTTTCGATACGGTATCAGATCCGATGATGTGTGAACCAAATGATCTATACCGGATTTGTCTATTTTTTCCGCCTTACTTATCCATCGTTAAACGCTTTCAATACTATTATAGAGTCTACGATTTTATTTGATATATGATATAACACTATGACGTAATATTTTGGTTGTCCCGCGATCATGAATATATCAGCTGCTTCATCAAACGAAAAACACTTTGATAATGTAAATTTTATTTTCACTTGATATATAAATAAATATGAATTATGACTTTTTATAAACACATATCGTTTGATTTTTTTTGCTATATTTTTGACATATCCTTTCGTTTTTAAATCATTTC
>NW_018467784.1:0-585 GCF_002113885.1 Mizuhopecten yessoensis
GACATATATCTGTCAGAACATCAGTCTGATCAGATACTAGAGTAAAAAGACAAACGGACTACACTTGATTTCTATCTGTCTGAACGTCAGTCTGGTCAGATAATAGGGTTAGAGGACACACAGACTACACTATATAGCTATATGTCATAACGTCAGTCTGGTCAGGTAATAGGGTTAGAGGTCACACAGACTACACTAGATATATATCTCTCAGAACGTCAGTCTGGTCAGATAATAGGGTTAGAGGACACACAGACTACACTATATAGCTATATGTCATAACGTCAGTCTGGTCAGGTAGTAGGGTTAGAGGTCACACAGACTACACTAGATATATAGCTCTCAGAACGTCAGTCTGGTCAGATAATAGGTTTAGAGGACACACAGACTACACTATATAGCTATATGTCATAACGTATCTGTCAGTACATCAGTCTGGTCAGGTAATAGAGTTAGAGGACACACGGACTACACTAGATATATATCTGTCAGTTCATCAGTCTGGTCAGGTAATAAGGTTAGAGGTCACACGGACTGCATTTGATATATATCTGTCAGAACGTCAGTCTGGTCAGGTAATAGGGT
>NW_018467785.1:0-585 GCF_002113885.1 Mizuhopecten yessoensis
TTTTCTCTACATGAAAAGAAAGATCATCAGGGGCTTTACTTAAATCGTAAATTTCAGAATCCCCGAGCTATCCGTTCTCCCTTGGGGAGGGGGTAAAGTTTACTATAGTTCATATAGGGAAATAACACTTTTGGGTATATATTTTATCTATTTTTAGCAGAAAATTACTCAAACTTAGTCAGAATCATCTTTGGTGAATGAGAGTATTACTTTGTAAAATTGGGATTCCTGCCCCATCCCCAGGGGCTAGGCCGGGGCCCCAAACGGAACATTTACCAATATTTTCAAATTCTTATCCTTTGATGACATGACAAGTATTGTATTTCACTTAGTTTACATGTTGATTTCCACATCACATCTAAACAATAAAATAAAGCTACCAGTACCTATGATATAACTCAGGTGACCGCTAAGGCCCTTGGGCCTCTTGTTATAATGACGGATATATATAACATATTGGAAAAAGTGTACCGAAAGTAATCACGGAGAAAAGGTGTTTTTTTTCGCTCTATGGGATCAGGAAAACTGTAAAAAGCACATATATGATCATCTTTGTACAATGTAATGTAATATTTATCTCTGGCG
>NW_018467786.1:0-585 GCF_002113885.1 Mizuhopecten yessoensis
GTACAGACACTGGTTGTTGTGTCTGAGATACAGGTGTACCAATCTCTACAGACACTGTTTGTTGTGTCTGAGATACAGTTGTACCAATCTGTACAGACACTGGTTGCTGTGTCTGAGATACAGTTGTACCAATCTGTACAGACACTGATTGTTGTGTCTTGGATAAAGGTGTACCAATATGTACAGACACTGATTGTTGTGTCTGGGATACAGGTGTACCAATCTCTACAGACACTGGTTGTTGTGTCTGAGATACAGTTGTACCAATATGTACAGACACTGATTGTTGTGTCTTGGATACAGGTGTACCAATATGTACAGACACTGATTTTTGTGTCTGGGATACAGTTGTACCAATCTGTACAGACACTGGTTGTTGTGTCTGAGATACAGTTATACCAACCTGTACAGACACTGATTGTTGTGTCTGGGATACAGGTGTACCAATCTGTACAGACACTGNGTGTTTGGGATACAGGTGTACCAATATGTATATATATTGATTGTTGTGTCTGGGATACAGTTGTACCAATCTGTACTGACACTGATTGTTGTGTCTGGGATACAGGTGTACCAATCTGTACA
>NW_018467787.1:0-585 GCF_002113885.1 Mizuhopecten yessoensis
TACTTCAATCATATCGTGTTGTAAAAACGAAAATAATGGAAAGAACGACATTTTATGAAGCGAAAAGGTATGCTGACGACAATTAAGCTAACATATCGTCAATGTGTCATTCTTTTTGTATCCAGGAGAGGCAGTCAATGTGTCAATCTTTATGTATCGGTGAGAGGTAGTCAATGTCTCTTTGTTTTTGTATCGGGGAAGCGCAGTAAATGTGTCATTCTTTTTGTATCGGGGAGGGGCAGTCAATTTGTCATTCTTTTTGTTTCCAGGAGAGGAAGTCAATGTGTCATTCTTTTTGTATCCAGGAGATGTAGTCAATGTGTCATTCTTTTTGTATTTAGGAGGGACAGTCAATGTGTCATTATTTATGTATCGGGGAGAGGGAGTCAATGTGACTTTCTTTTTGTATCGAGGAGGGGCAGTCAATGTGTCATTCTTTTTGTATCGGAGAGTGACAATCAATGTGTCAAACTTTTTTTTATCGGGGAGAGTGAGTCAATGTGACTTTCTTTTAGTATCGGGGAGAGTGAGTCAATGTGACTTTCTTTTTGTATCGAGGAAGGGGCAGTCAATGTGTCTTTCTTT
>NW_018467788.1:0-585 GCF_002113885.1 Mizuhopecten yessoensis
TACAGGCAGAGAGGAGGTAGTTCTAACAGTGTTAATACAGGCATAAAGGTGGTAGTTTTAACTATGTTAATACAGGAAGAGTGGAGGTAGTTCTAACAATGTTAATACAGGCAGAGTGGAGGTAGTTCCTACAGTGTAAATACAGGCAGAGTGGAGGTAGTTCTAACAGTGTTAATTCAGGCATAGAGGAGTTAGTTCTAACTGTGTTAATACAGGAAGAGTGGAGGTAGTTCTAACAATGTTAATACAGGCAGAGTGGAGGTAGTTCTAGCAATGTTAATACAGGCAGAGAGGAGGTAGTTCTAACAGTGTTAATTCAGGCATAGAAGNTGTGTTAATACAGGCAGAGTGGAGGTCGTTCTAACAATCTTAATACAGGCAGAGTGGAGGTAGTTCCTACAGTGTTAATACAGGCAGAGAGGAGGTAGTTCTAACAATGTTAATACAGTTAGAGAGGAGGTAGTTCCTACTGTGTTAATACAGGCAGAGAGGAGGTGGTTCTAACAGTGATAATACAGGCAGAGAGGAGGTAGATCACAAAGTGTTAATACAGGCAGAGAGGAGGTAGTTTCTACAGTGATAATA
>NW_018467789.1:0-585 GCF_002113885.1 Mizuhopecten yessoensis
ATTGTAACTTCCTTCTGAATACATTGGCGTCTTACGATTTCTGTATATTGTAATTTCCTTTGAAGACATTGGCGTCACACGATTTCTATACATTGTCACTTCCTTATGATAACATTGGCGTAACACGATTTCTATACATTGTCACTTCCTTATGATAACATTGGCGTCACACGATTTTTATACATTGTATCTTCCTCCTAAATACATTGGCGTCACACGGTTTCTATACATTGTCACTTCCTTCTGATAACATTGGCGTAACACGATTTCTATACATTATAACTTCTTTCTGAATACATTGGCGTCACACGATTTATATACATTGTAACTTCCTTCTGAATACATTAGCGTTTTTTGCGATTTCTGTACATTGTAACTTCCTTCTGATTACATTAGCGTCTTTCGATTTATATACATTGTAACTTCCTTCTGAATGCATTGGCGTCACACTATTTATATACATTGTAACTTCCTTCTGAATTCATTGACGTCTTACGATTTATATACATTGTATCTTCCTTCTGAATGCATTGGCGTCACACGATTTATATACATTGTAACTCCCTTCTGAATACATTGGCGTCA
>NW_018467790.1:0-585 GCF_002113885.1 Mizuhopecten yessoensis
GTACTTTTGTCTGTAAATATAAACCGTTGGTCGACTGCTGGTACTATTGTCTGTACATACAAACCATTGGTCGACTGCTGGTACTATTGTCTGTACATACAAACCGTTTGTCGACTGCTTGTACTTTTGTCTGTAAATATAAACCGTTGGTCGACTGCTGGTACTGTTTTCTGTACATACAAACCGTTTGTCGACTGCTGGTACTATTGTCTGTACATAAAAACCGTTTGTCGACTGCTGGTACTATTGTCTGTACATACAAACCGCTTGTCGACTGCTGGTACTATTGTCTGTACATACAATCCGTTTGTCGACTGCTGGTACTATTGTCTGTAAATACAAACCGTTGGTCGACTGCTGGTACTATTGTCTGTAAATACAAACCGTTTATCGACTGCTGGAGCTATTGTCTGTACAAACAAATCGTTTGTCGACTGCTTGTACTATTGTCTGTATATACAAACCGTTTGTCGACTGCTGGTACTATTGTCTGTAAATACAAACCGTTCGTCGACTGCTGGTACTATATTCTGTGCAACGTTTGGAAACACATATGATTACATAGCTCCCTGTGGTCGTTGTATA
>NW_018467791.1:0-585 GCF_002113885.1 Mizuhopecten yessoensis
TATAATTTTTGCACTGAACTGATTTTCACGTTGATTCGCAAGGATGTGATCTTTATTGAAAAATGGTCTTGCCTGTGTCTTCACTCTTCATTCAAGATTACTTAAATGGTCTCGCGACCATATCCCTGTCGAATTTCAGGCTAGACGTAACCTTGATTTAGAACTTCCGATGATTTTGAACATATTGTATAGTCAGATATGACAGCTTACGTGTAAGACAAAGACATGTTTATAATGCTTGAAAATATATCTTTGTTTTTGTATTACTGACATATCAACTATGTTTTTTGGTGTTTTACCAAACAAAAAACGGAAACAACTCTGTTGTTTGTGCATGATATTGTTAAAATATTCAATGATTGTTTTAATGATTGCAAATGTTTGCACAAACGTATGCATTTGGTATATATTTGCGGTAAGTTGTGAATTGTAAGAACACGAAATATAGATATACATATATATGTTGTACAAATGAAGTATTGTAATTATATTATGTCTTCATAATTTCATCTCATCTCCTGTTGTAGATTGGTTGTATACATGGTTTGATAATCTGTCATTTAAGCGATCGATAACGCATGTACG
>NW_018467792.1:0-585 GCF_002113885.1 Mizuhopecten yessoensis
CCCGGACAAGTTGATATGACACATTGCGGTATATATAGACACCCAACCACGTTTACTATAGACATTAGGTTATATTAGGATATCCGGACACGTTAACAGGATACGTCAGTGTATATTAGGATACCCGGACAAGTTAATATGACACATTGCGGTATATATAGACACCAAGACACGTTTACTAGAGACATTAGGCTATATTAGGATACCCGGACACGTTAACAGGATACATCAGTGTATATTAGGACACCCAGACACGTTAATGTGAAGCATTATGGTATAATAGGATACCCGGAATCGTTAACATGATACGTCGGTGTATATTAGGACAACATGACGCATTAGGTTATATTAGGACACCCGGACACGTTAACATGACGCATTAGGGTATATTAGGACATGCGGACACGTTAACATGACGCAATAGGGTATATTAGGATACCCGGACACGTAACATGANTGACACGTTAACATGACGCATTAGGGTATATTAGGACATGAGGACACGTTAACATGACGCAATAGGGTATATTAGGATACCCAGACACGTAACATGACAAATGAGGTTACATTGGGATACCCGGACAC
>NW_018467793.1:0-585 GCF_002113885.1 Mizuhopecten yessoensis
TTACCCACACTTTGTATAGTAACATATAATACCTGATAACTTCACGTTACCCACATTTTGTATATTGACATAAAATACCTGATAACTTCACTTTACCCACACTTTACCCACACTTTGTATAGTGACATATAATATCTGATAACTTCACTTTCCCAACACTTTGTATAGTAACATATAATACCTGATAACTTCACTTTACCCACACTCTGTATAGTGACATATACTACCTGATAACTTCACGTTACCCACATTTTGTATATTGACATAAAATACCTGATAACTTCACTACCGACACTTTACCCACACTTAACCCACACTTTGTATTGTAACATATAATATCTGATCACTTCCCTTTATCCACACTTTGTATAGTGACTTATAATATCTGATAACTTCATTTTACCCACACTTTGTATAGTAACATATAAAACCTGATAACTTCACCTTACCCACACTTTGTATAGTGACATATAATACCTGATAACTTCACTTTACCCACACTTAACCCACACTTTGTATAGTAACATATAATATCTGATCACTTCACTTTATCCACACTTTACCCACACTTTGTATAGTAACATA
>NW_018467794.1:0-585 GCF_002113885.1 Mizuhopecten yessoensis
TTTTGATATTTCTTTCAATTTCTCAATTCCAATATTTGCTAATTTTTGTTTAATAATAATAATAATAAATTCTTTTTTTATTTAGACAGGGTAACATATTTAGATTTTCATCTAGTTTACAATATGGCCCTGTAAAACACATTATATATACATACATAAAACAACAGCACATCACGCATACAGAGACATATGACATACAATAAAATAGAAAAAGTAGTTAAATATTACAATACATTATTAAGACAACCTATTATATTGTATCACTAAATATTTCAGAATTGCATTTAGAACATTAGAAAATATCACAGCATATTACAAGTCAATACATACATATATTTATCACAGGGTAATAAAAGGATTATCTCTGGAAATTATATTAAACAGAACCATAGGGATAATTTCAAATATTGTTCTTTAAAATATACATATAGTATATACCATATAGTCCTCGGTTTCCCAGTGATTGGGAATCCCCTACCTACTTGGTCCGCCGGTAACACATGGTATTTATGATCTAGTATTTTTAAAATAATTGGCCATATATGCCTTTTTAAAAGCCAGAACATTTGTTGTGGTTCGTATGGT
>NW_018467795.1:0-585 GCF_002113885.1 Mizuhopecten yessoensis
CTCAACGCAGTGATGTCACTGTATCCTGTAATGAAGATTCCCTATTCCACTAGATAGTCGCACAACGCAGTGATGTCCTTGTATCGTGTAATGAAGATTCCCTATACCACTAGATAGTCACTCAATACAGTGATGTCACTGTATCGTGTGTTAAAGATTCCCTATACCATTTGATAGTCACTCAATACAGTGATGTCACTATATCGTGTGTTAAAGATTCCCTATACCACTAGATAGTCACTCAACGCAGTTATGTCACTGTATTGTGTAATGAATATTCCCTATACCACTAGATATTCACTCAACGCAGTGATGTTACTGTATCGTGTGTTAAAAATTCCCTTTAGTACTAGATAGTCACTCCATGCAGTGATGTCACTGTATCCTGTATTGAAGATTCCCTATACCACGAGATAGTCACTCAACGCAGTGATGTCACTATATCGTGTGTTAAAGATTCCCTATACCACTAGATAGTCACTCAACGCAGTGATGTCACTGTATTGTGTAATGAAGATTCCCTATACCACTAGATAGTCGCTCAACGCAGTGATGTCACTGTATCGTGTAATGAAGATTCCCTAT
>NW_018467796.1:0-585 GCF_002113885.1 Mizuhopecten yessoensis
TCTTTTCTTGCATTTTCCTCATATAATTCCCCATATAACCTTACTAAGTTTCATAACCGGTTCTAATATAGCTTCAAACACTGAAAGCCTTAGTTGCCATTCGTTAGGAAGATGATCGCCACTGAGATTGCAGGAAATAATATTTCGATTAATTGGCTTTAGACCAAATATTATTATTATTTTGTATAGACATATGTAATTATTATTCACCCCTTTCTTGAAACCTAAGAATAGAACTTGACTTCACTGGGTCCCGTTTGTGTGTTACGTACATCTTTCTATATAGGCTATCGTTGAACTATTAATGTAATCAAAATCATTACTGCAACTACAAATCAAGTTTTGGTTTTTGGTTATTACAGCTTTTTTATTCTTAACCAAGTGACAAATGCCTCTCGGCTTCTTAACGATGTTTGCATACTCTGAATACTCAAGTCTCGTGAGAGTGCTGCTATGTCAATGTTGTTTCATTGACGACGCTTTTATAAATGTAGCTCTCAGATAAAATGTCTATTAAAAAACACATTGACGATAACCAGGATCTTGTTAACGTTAACACATAATCTGAAAGGGATATTTACTGCA
>NW_018467797.1:0-585 GCF_002113885.1 Mizuhopecten yessoensis
GGGCACTCTTTGGTTTTCGTGTGATAATTGCTGTAGATATTGTTCGGATGTTTCAACCATATTCCTTATTCACATCCAACTCATGCTAAGTTAGCTAACCGATGTGATTTGTGCATATTAACGGATAATCAATGAGGTATAGGGCTTTTTTCTTCTTCAAGTTTCAAGCTATATATTATGTCTCAACAGCACGATACTCACATGTTTAAACAAAACCTCAATAATGTTAACCTACAATATGTCCTGCAAGCGGGGGATATAAATTCCACGAATTTGCTGGGTTTTCTTTAATTTTGCTTTATTGTGTATGGTTACAATGAACCACACATCGATTCGTGGTCAACACAGTATATTTTATATCGATACTGCTTCATCCAGATCAAATCCGGAATAACATGTAATATATTATGATTGGGGATACTTCCTTGCCTTTCAATTTTTGTTGAAATAAACTTTCGTAGCTGTTTAGAGTGGAATTTCTTTGTTCTGTTGTCCGTTAAATGTAATTGGAAAGTATCTAAAACTACAGGGTTTTCTGAAATCTTTCTTACATATGTTATAAGTGCGCCGAGATGAGCGAGGCAA
>NW_018467798.1:0-248 GCF_002113885.1 Mizuhopecten yessoensis
GCCTCATTCCAAATTTAAACACATTTTTGAGAAGAACGAAAAAAAAGAAACATCTAACACATTTTTGTCAACATTGTTTGCAGGGTTTCACAAGTAGCGCACTGTTAAACAGACGTGTGGAACTGTGTTCCAATCACAAGACGCAGAGAGTAGAATTTCCCAGTGAAGACGATGCCCTCTTATCGTTTCAGGACTTTCAGAAACAAATGAAAGTACCTTTTATCATTTATACCGATTTAGAAACGTTT
>NW_018467798.1:268-585 GCF_002113885.1 Mizuhopecten yessoensis
TCATGCGAACCAAATCCAGACTATTCGAGCACGACTAAGAGTACATAATTCGAACCCTGTGGGTTTGGATACCAAGTCGTATGCATGGAAGACAGATATACGAAATCGCCTGTCATTTACAGGAGGAGTGACGTTAGTAAACATTTTTTGGAATGTATCATGGAAGAAGAAAAACAAATCAAAGATATCTTACATCACCCAGAACCGCTCATCAGGACTCTTCAGGATGAGCAGTCTTTTGTGACAAGTAGTCGATGTCACATGTGTGGTAAACACTTTACGGACAGCAGTACTGTGGTGCGAGATCACTGCCATTT
>NW_018467799.1:0-585 GCF_002113885.1 Mizuhopecten yessoensis
CGGGTAGGTTGTTTATGTTTGGTGCCGTTGCGACGCTATCGGGTACGTTGTTTATGTTTGGTGCCCTTACGACGCTCTCGGGTATATAGGTTGTTTATGTTTGGTGCTGTCACTAAGCTCTCGGGTAGGTTGTTTATGTTTGGTGCCGTTGCGACGCTATCGGGTACGTTGTTTATGTTTGGTGCCCTTACGACGCTCTCGGGTATATAGGTTGTTTATGTTTGGTGCTGTCACTAAGCTCTCGGGTAGGTTGTTTATGTTTGGTGCCGTTACTACGCTCTCGGGTAGGTTGTTTATGTTTGGTGCCGTTGCGACGCTATCGGGTACGTTGTTTATGTTTGGTGCCCTTACGACGCTCTCGGGTTTATAGGTTGTTTATGTTTGGTGCCGTTACGACGCTCTCGGGTAGGTTGTTTATGTTTGGTGCCGTTGTGATGCTATCGGGTTTATAGGTTGTTTATGTTGAGTGCCGTCACTAAGCTCTCAGCTAGGTTGATTATGTTTGGTGCCGTTGAGACGCTATCGGGTAGGTTGTTTATTCTTGGTGCCGTCACTAAGCTCTCGGGTAGGTTGTTTATGTTTGGT
>NW_018467800.1:0-585 GCF_002113885.1 Mizuhopecten yessoensis
ATGTTGTAAAGCCATATTATCGTGTTATTTTTATCCTAGACCGCCTTTTTGATATTCTTACGTCTTTCACGTGAATACATTTTTCTTCTTTTTTCAAGAATATAATAAAATCAGATCATCTCACTGGACCCGGATAATACACAATAATGTTTGCTATATACGTCATGGCCGTACTATGGAACCACGAAGGGCCCCATTGCAAACTCATACTATAACCTGAAGAGCCTTACTTATCTCTTCCTTTCGCATCAACGTTATGGAAAACCATCATGAATTATGTGGTTAAAGGTGCAGTCACCTTTGTGTGAAGGTTAAAGATGCAGTCACTTTTGTGTGTAGGTTAAAGGTGCAGTCACTTTTGTGTGAAGTTTAAAGGTGCAGTCACTTTTATGTGAAGGTTATCATCTGATAAGCATAACTTCTTAATTAAAGGTGCAGTCAATGTAAGAAAATTATCAATGTGCTTTATACCATATTATCAGTTCCAAAAATGTTTGTTCATTTTTCATAAAAATATATCATCCACTTTGCATTTCTATAACAAGTTGGCATTTCTGGCGCACGGTTCTATAGATAGAACACGAA
>NW_018467801.1:0-585 GCF_002113885.1 Mizuhopecten yessoensis
CAGTCAAGGTAAATGTCAATGTAACGATGTATGATCAAGGTAAATGTCAATGTTACGATGTATTGTCAAGTTAAATGTCGATGTAACGATGTATGATCCAGGTAAATGCCAAAGCGACGACGTACGGTCAAGGTAAAATGTCAATGTAACGATGCATGATCCAGGTAAATGTCAATGTAACGATGTACGATGAAGGTAAATTTCAATGTAACGATGTATTGTCAAGGTAAATGTCAATGTAACGATATATGATCCAGGTAAATGTCAATGTAACGATGTATTGTCAAGGTAAAATGTCAATGTAACGATGTATTATCCAGGTAAATGTCAATGTAACGACGTACAATCAAGGTAAAATGTCAATGTAACGATTTATGGTCCAGGTAAATGTCAATGCGACGACGTACAGTCAAGATAAATATCAATGTAACGATGTATGATCCAGGTAAATGTCAGTGTAACTATGTACGATGAAGGTAAATGTCAATGTTACGATGTATGATCCAGGAAAATGTCAATGTAACGATGTATTGGCAAGTAAAATGTCAATGTAACGATGGATGATCCAGGTAAATGCCAATACGA
>NW_018467802.1:0-585 GCF_002113885.1 Mizuhopecten yessoensis
AGTTACAGGCAACAATTCAGATTGGAATAGCCAACAAATCAGAGATGCTAGAAGTCTACGTTAATTCTCAATTCAACAAAATATATTCATGTTTTGTGATACATGGATAAACTATCGGTTGCATTTTTTTTTTATATCACGTTTATATTTTATTCTTTGTGAGAACAGTCAAACGAAAAGAAAAGACAAGGTACAAGACCTTCCATACCATAAGACAAGATCCAAAAACAAGTCGATGCAAAAAAGACCACAAGGTCAATTCACAAAGCATAAATAAGAGAACACTGAAGTGTCAACAAAATCGTACATTCAACTCAAAATCTATAAAACTAGGGCAACACATGACATTAGAAATAATTTACAATGAGACCCCTGCAAAAATGCAAGAAAACTTTGACCAGATGTTCTGGAAGGCTAAGCGTCTTCTACTTTATCGATGACAGCCCGACAAATCCAAAGCATGACAGGTCCTCATGGCGATATCTGGGGTTGTGAAAACTAAACAACATTGCATACTAATGAGCAGAACCAAAAACATCGACCTTCATAAAAAACAGGACATTTATTTCATAACGAAATCATATT
>NW_018467803.1:0-585 GCF_002113885.1 Mizuhopecten yessoensis
ATTTGATTTGATACATTGAAATCAACATCTCGCATATTCATGACTTCAGTGTTTATTCTTTATCTTCCTTCAACCGAATGGTGACTGATTATAACAATTTCCTCCCAAATATATCCAGGCTAAATAGGAAAAATAGGACAACTGCCCACAGGGTCAGATATGATAAAAAGTGTAGCTTGTGAAATGAAGACATATATGCTTCACTGGACTGCATGACTATCAGCCCCTACATTTTCACGACGAATTTCCCAGCTGCATTTCATTTTAAGCTTATCCCCCAAAGTCTGAGAACCAGGTGACCACACTTGTTTTCTAAATAGTTAAATATTCTAGAAACCGGGGCCCGTCTGAGCCTTCACTTGACAAAGTGAGCGCAAAAGAACAGCCACGATCAAATACTTACATTATCTTTGTCACCTTGCGTATCAAAGGCAAATGGATACTGCGGTAGATACGAAAAAGGCTTCCGGCACATGTTAAGTAGTTGAATGGGTATAATCTACATATATGTCTATCATGGTGGAATATATAACTCCGGATTAGAAAATGTTGCAAAATGTTGGCAAAATTCAGGCCGCAAGCTAC
>NW_018467804.1:0-585 GCF_002113885.1 Mizuhopecten yessoensis
AGGTCGGCATCCGATCCTAGCTATCGCAACGCGGCAAATCACATAATACACCGCAATCAGTACACATTCATACATTACAAACTTGTAGGCCCGTTCTTTGATGACATATATATCAATATGATGTTTTTCTGATAAAACTGGTTATTTGTATACTCTAAGCACATTTGTAAATATTATTTTAAATATTGATTGACTTTCATCGGCGATTTTGTTAAGTTACCCTGTAAGTCAACCTGATGTTATACAGCTAGTTATAATTGCCAACTGGTAGTAATAATATTTTTTTATACATACGTATGGATCATTAAAGAAATTGAAGTACAACTACAAACAATTTTGGTACTTTTCATTCATTCCTTAAGAGAGAAAGAGATAAAAGATATAACAATTCTTTATCTTTGATTTAAATAGCTTTGGATTTAATGATAAGGAAAAGTTTGCCACCCCACGTCATCAGGCTATTGGACGATATGGCAACGGTTTCAAGTCTGGCGCAATGCGCCTGGGTAAAGACGCCATAGTGTTTACCCGTCAAGTGACCACCATGAGTGTGGGTCTCCTGTCACAAACCTATCTCAACAACAT
>NW_018467805.1:0-585 GCF_002113885.1 Mizuhopecten yessoensis
AACATTATCCCACCACAGCAAGTAGTAGTAAATGTTACCGCACTTTGATAAATATATATATCCCAAATTTCAATGTATAATTATTATTCATTGGCAAACAAAATCATCCCCTTTTTTCACTGGCACACGTGTGTATAATGATAATCTAGTTCAGCCTATGTAAGAAAGATCTGTACATACTAAATAGGAACAAAAAAGGAGAATGTAAATGTCTATTTATTTTAAATTGGAAGTCGCGAACAGTTACTGTAATCGTTACAATAACACACATCGCTGTATATACTTACGTATATTATACTTATAGGACAGAGACTGTTTAATGCAATAACATGAAGTGTCAAATTGAAAGCTTTATGTAAGGCCTTGGCCAAATCACATCAGAACCTTGTGAAACCCTTTACTAAGGTAGGGAATTGTCAGTGGTTATTGGGTACGCTTGCATGCATACATTGTAACAATAGACACTCCTGTACATGTTTTGTCTGCAGACTCGCAGGACGTGGTAATTTATACAAAACCTACAAACTCTATCAATGTGTTCCTGGTACTTTTGATGTATGACTTTTTAATAAATCCAATTTATTG
>NW_018467806.1:0-585 GCF_002113885.1 Mizuhopecten yessoensis
ATATAATTTCTTGAAGTGAATCGTTGAACCGTCAAGACTCGAATGAATATGTAACCCTCAAACTACTTTTATGACTCTATAGACACCTGTATCAACCTGTAACACGTGCGGTTACCCGTTACCCGTCCCGCCTCACGCGGCTATCTGTGTCACCTTTCCTCATATCCGGACACTAGTACACCTGTACTACCTACCTGTACTAAATACATTACCGTATACCGTGACTATAATAAATACATGTATTTAAAGAAACTCTGAGTGAATGTTTGTGAATGGAAGAAAAAGAGCAGTGTTCAAATGTTCACGTTTCATTTAACATAGCACCTCAGCCTCTGATTGGACGGAATTTTGATGTAGTGTATAATGGTACTGCCAACACTACTGCAGTTGCTGTTTTCTGATTGGATAGAAAAAGCCACCAAAGACTGGCCTCTGATTGGTTGAAATTTGTATATTGACCAATTTTACTCAAATATGGTATGTAGGTGTAACTTTAATTAGTATCCTTTGTGATTGTGGGCGTTGTTTCAGGGACATTATTGCCCCATTACAGTCAGCACTTGTTTGAAATATGTATACACATGT
>NW_018467807.1:0-585 GCF_002113885.1 Mizuhopecten yessoensis
TGTATCTATTTTCAGTGTAGACTGGAGTATGTACCATTCCTTGGGTTACGGTACCATCACGTACCTACAGGCTATCATGACATTTGACATGGTAAGTTTAATATGCTTTACGAATGAATAGAATATATCAGACACCCATTATTTTGAATTCAGAGTTAATCAAAATCACTTAGAATTATTGAGAAATGTAGAAATATCGCTCTAAACATTGTAGCATCAGTTGAAATCCATTAAATCCGTTGAATGTTTGTTCACTATAAACAGTTTAGTTTTTGTTTGTTGTAACAGGGTGACATAGAGACTGCCATCCAGACAATAAAGGCATCACTGGTAGTGTGCAATAAATACCGTCGGAAAGTCTCGATGTTAGAGGCTCTCACACGCAGCTCCAGTCGTAACAACTACAACGATCTCTCAGAGGGTAAGTATAGAGTGGACAGGTGGACAGACGACACACTGTCCAGGACAGATGATACACTGTCCAGGACAGACTACACACTGTCCAGGACAGACTACACACTGTCCAGGACAGACTACACTCTGTCCAGGACAGACGACACGCTGTCCAGGACAGACGACACGCTG
>NW_018467808.1:0-585 GCF_002113885.1 Mizuhopecten yessoensis
CAAAGGGTGTTTAAAGAGCAAAAGATAGACAAATAATGTTGTCAGTTTTGTTGGTAAGCAGACTTGAGAATCAGCTTCGACAAAGAAAATAAATCATTAAGACCTACTTGAATTGACAAAGAGGAATCAACTTGTCTCTCGTAAAACCCAACTGTGTTTCTGCAGTAGTTACATTTAATTAATCAATGCCTCATATGTCTGGTCGTATAGCCCTTCATGTCAGATCGTCTGTTCTACTAAATAGCTCGTAACGACCATTGACAATAATGGATGCTTAGGCGGTAATAGAAATCACAGGTATAAACTTCCTTCGTCAATATCTGTATAGTACAGATGTACCCAGTCCTCCTACTTTCTCAACTCAGTACAGATGTACATGTTTCCCTGAGTTGGCTCTGTACAGTTGTACAGCTGCATAGTTTGGTGTACTTAAAATTGTATTCTCAAATTTAGGAATAATGTACCCAGTCTTGCTATTTACTTCTCTGTGTCAATAATTATACTGTTTACTGTGTACAGACGTACACCCTCAGTTATCTCTGTACAGCTATATCTGAGTTTGGCATATTTAGGAATAATGTACCC
>NW_018467809.1:0-585 GCF_002113885.1 Mizuhopecten yessoensis
ACTTCCCCATCACATCATTATAGATCTGTGTTCAGGTACACTTCCGTAACACATAGTCCAGCCACATTATTGTATAGTAATCATACTGTGTTTGTTTCGTCATAACTATGCCATTTACTTTCACAAACACATTGCCTTCCTTTGTATATTGTATATAACGTATTAGCCTTCGGGGGGACGGATCTTTCGTTAACGTATGTAAAATGTCAGAAGCTACATCATGTTATCATTGCACAATATTACCATTTGTTCTTGTACCAGAGGAAATACTTACTAGTTGTTAATTGATAATTGTTAATTACTAGTCGATAGTTAATAATAAGTTGTTCATAGGTGGTTGGTTATTAATTGCTAGTTGTTAATCAATAACTCCTTAATTAATAGCTCTTAATTAATAACTGTTAATTATTAGTTGCTAACTGTTAGTTGTTAATAACAAGTTGTTAATAATAAATTACTGGTTGCTAATTACTAGGTATGAATTTCTAATTGGTTACAAGTTATTAATTACTTACTGGTGTTAATTTCCTGTTGTCCCTGTCCTCTCGGTAACACTTTGAGGTGGGTTCGGGGTCTCGGTAGCTA
>NW_018467810.1:0-585 GCF_002113885.1 Mizuhopecten yessoensis
AGTATATGTATAGTTTAAAAATACTTAATGCGCAACACCCAGCAAGAAACAATAACAGGACGGTCTCACTAGCCGAGGTTATCCAACGACCAGAAAGACAGTGCGACAGTGAATAGCATTGGCTGTTTATTTTGAACCGCGTGTTTGCGTTCACTTCCGGTCCGTCAATAGCTCAACCGGAAGCCTCTCTATTATCGGAGGAACGAAAAGGTATTGCTATTTATTCGCTATCCATAATATTATACCCACGTGTGGGTTTCATCTGTTCATTTCTGGTAATCAGTGACATATTAACACAACGATACAAAATGTCACGAATGTTGATACCCGTCAAAATTAGTTGGTGATGTGATTATTCTCAAGGGTGTCAGGTCGTGTCGGTAACAAGTCGTTTCTGGACCTTTTCCGGGTCGTTTCGGGACATGTCAAAAGTCGTTAATAAAAATAGCTAAAATAACTTAAATCGTAACTTTTTCAAATTGTTTTTCCAAGTCGCATTTATTCATCATTAAACATAATGCAAATGCAAAAATAAACTTTATTTGCATGTGGGAAACGAAAGTACCATAAATAGATGCAATACCT
>NW_018467811.1:0-585 GCF_002113885.1 Mizuhopecten yessoensis
GAGAAATGTTATTGTAAGGGTATATATATGTACATACCTAGTCTATCAAGGCAGGGGAATTCAACCCCCAGGTTTAAACTCGCTATTGAGATTTGAATCATTTTCACTATGATTTCTGTTTTGTGGACAGATTCCATAATAATGTAAAATAATGAGGTAAAAATAGTCATTTCTGTCTTATATACATGTATATATTAGTATCTTGAAAATGAAGATATTAAATAAATATATAAATATAAGTGATGTAACAAAGTTTCACTGTCTTCCGCAGTAACAACAGTTAGTGATGGGCTGATGATTGATTTTAATCGAAAATTGATCGGACTGTCCTTTCCGATTGCCGTATTAATATTATTGATTACAAAATCAATAACCAATATAATCGGTCCATTATTTAAATCAATGTGTCAAATGTATACATTTTAAAGTATACATTGAAAGTCATTTGTTCTTATGATTTTTACTACATGTATATGATTAGCAAAACTGCATGTAAGTTGCTTGAAATCCATTCATTATAAAAGAACAAGACCTAATGTATAGTTAACAACTCTGTCTATTGATGTTACAGGAGTGGTCTCACTT
>NW_018467812.1:0-585 GCF_002113885.1 Mizuhopecten yessoensis
TTTCCGTTTTTTAAACTAGTCCATCCCTATAGAAGTAGTCACGTGTTGTTTTGGTGTACTAAAGTCACGTGACCGGACTTGATGCCATACTTTGGAACCTAGACAAAATGATAGTTATCAGATGTTCCGTATAATGCGTTCTGTTGATACATACACCACTCAATCAAGGATTTCTCTTAAATAAGTTTATATGTACGATATTTTAGTGTCTGTTGAAGCCTTGTTCGTGTTTTTGACTTTTTATGTATCAACGTTGAGATCTTATTGGGAAGCTAAGTATCGGTCATTATACAGACTAAACGTTTATGATTAATTGAAATAAAACCATCGAAAGAAATATAATAGAATTTTCATGTACAATTGTATGTACTTCAATAGATGCATTTGCTTTGCATTACGTGAAGTAGGAGTATCGATAACCATATTTGGCTTATGGATACATTAGAAGCGGGGCATTACTACTTAACGTTTCTAATTATTTCCTTGACACTATCTATTGCCCCTTTTCTAATTTCTCCATATATATTTCAGATGGTCCTTATGAAGTTGTAGACACTGAAAACGGGAGGCAAATTTCCAAGAGTG
>NW_018467813.1:0-585 GCF_002113885.1 Mizuhopecten yessoensis
GTTTTCAAGAAAAGACGTCATGAAAAGACACCAACAAAACATACATGGCTATTTATCAACACAACCGCCGCCGCCGCCGCAGGAGGAGGATAATCCCGAATACCCACTATTCAGTCATTCGCCGCCGCTGGGGAATAATCCTGTATACCCACTAATCAGTCCGCTGCCGCCGCCGCCGCCGCCGCCGCAGCAGCAGCAGCAGCAGCAGCAACAGAACTTTGTCTTCAAACATCCATTCACAGCAAATGTATCGGGACCCACGTCTTGCGGGAAAACCTTTTTTTTGTAAAAACTCTCCTACAAAACTGTTTGACTAAGATATCACCTCCTCAACAAAAGATTATATGGCTGTACAAAAGATGGCAGCCTCTCTATAACGTCATCAAGACAACGGTTTTACCAGAAGTTGAATTTATTCAGGGGATACCGCTGGATTTGGATCAGGATTTCTTCCTGAATCCAGGAGTAAGAAACCTTGTCATACTTGACGACCTAATGTCCACAGCATCTAAGGATCAACGGATCAATGAGTTATTTACTGAGGGGAGCCATCATAGAAACTTGTCTGTGATTGCCATCAACCAA
>NW_018467814.1:0-585 GCF_002113885.1 Mizuhopecten yessoensis
AAAAAAACAAGGTATTGTGAAGATGTAGCTTCAAAACTATACAATAGAACGCGATATTTACGACTACCCCATGCTAATATTTCTTTGCTTTGTAAAATACAATGCCTAATTCAAGTGTCTGAATGCTATACACTGGTACTGTACGAAGCTTAATTTGAAAAATTGAAAAATTGATTTTTCATCTGCATTTCATTAATGCAAATAATTGAGTTACGTAACTATATTTAATTTCCGTTTTTCGTTTTGTTTCGAAGAATGATTGATAAATTGTTTAAATATTCAAACAAATTTGTAACTATGCAAATAAATACTTAAATCTATGTCGCAATGACCTTCTTTTGATATGAGGGAAAACATTTTCAAACAGTTCAGAAATATATAGCGTGAACATTTTAGCTATAAGGACTTATCATTTTTAGCTCACCTGCCCGAAGGGCAACTGAGCTTATGCCATGGCGCGGCGTCCGTCGTCCGTCCGGCGTCCGTCAACTTTCCTTTAAACGACTTTTTCTGAAGAACCAGAAGGCATAGACTCATGACATTTGGCTGGTAGCTTCCTTATATGGAGCCCGACAAAGTTTGCGA
>NW_018467815.1:0-585 GCF_002113885.1 Mizuhopecten yessoensis
GCTTCTAAATTTCATCTATTAGGTTATTTTCTTTAATTTGCTTTTTTGTACTGGATGAGTAAGAAATTGATTTGCCTCTTATTTCCATTAACCAAGTTTCTAAAAATAGTTGGTCATCTATTACTAACTGTAACACTATTTCAAGAATATTATTGATAAATTCTGGATAATAAATTTGGATACATTGTTGAGATTTTATAGCTGTTATAGTATTATTTACAAGGTTAAGATATTCCTGGTCATGCAACAAAGAGTTATAAAATGTCCATAATCCTTTACCTTTTTTTGAATTGGCTAAACTTTAATGTAAATTTTGGGAAGGAATGGTCAGATTTATAGTCTGAATCAACACTTGTATTACTTACACTTTGGAAGAAACTTCCAGATACTATAACAAATCTAGCTTCGCTTGTTTTATTGGACTACTTTTTCGTCATGTGTATTTTTTTATATTAGGATATTGTTCACTAAAAATATCAACTAGATCTTAATGTTCTATTGTTTATAAACCATTTTCCCAAGCCTTCGGATTGTTGATTTGTTTGTAATTCTTATCATAATCTAAACCAGGATTAAGAACCAAGT
>NW_018467816.1:0-585 GCF_002113885.1 Mizuhopecten yessoensis
ATTAATTGAAGAACTGAACAGGAGTGGTAACAATGAGCTTGCCAAATCGTTCAATTTTCACTTTTAGATATACAATTTATATTTTGTCTTTAAATAACAAGCAACTTTTGACAACTTCGTTTCGTTTCTACCCTCCTGATCTTGAAAACGAAGACAACACACACCCTTCTACATATGCCGCTTACTTCGATTTGTTTTGTTACAAAATGATAATCAGAGCATGGCCATTTTTAGCTGGCTGATAAACGTGATATTTCCTTTTTTGCTGTTGTGATGTTTCCCCTTTCTTCAAAGAAACACCCTACCTACGGTGTTTTCTTGACGCAGGTGATTAGATATTCACAGGCCTGCCCCAAATGTTTTGATGAACGTGGTAGATGTCGAATCGCTGTGTATAAATTAACAACACGGGTTTGAGAGATACAGGTGATAAAGGGTTTGAACAGGTTTAATGGTCGCCATCACAAAAAAACTTAATAGCAATTCGTACAGTGTATATCTAGTTCGCATATTTTATTAATTATAGTTAAGAAAAAATAGTTTTGTGATCATCTGTCATCAAGTTGAGTGAAGTTCATGTCTTTT
>NW_018467817.1:0-586 GCF_002113885.1 Mizuhopecten yessoensis
GGTGGTAGGTAAATCTTGTACCCCGTTCCCGGACCCGGACTGAAAATCCGTACCGGGAATATAAAGATATTTTAATATCTCATTAACGCGATCGTTTATAATTTTAAAAAAAATATAGAATAATTTCAATCATTATTTTCTAAATGTGACAATGACAAAAATGTTTATTTATTATCTAATAATTTAGAAATCGACGATAATGTGTTTTTCAAGGGAGTAAAACTTGTACGCCGCAGTCAATTGTGAAAATCACGGTTTTTCACATATAACTAGAAATTTAGGGAAAATTAACATGCAATACAAGTAGCGATTTACCCAATACTATCCAATATAAAGTTAAATGTACCAAATACAAGTAACGACGTTGTGCGGACCCGGGTATTTTTTGGCAACATCGTCGTTATTTGGAAATCCTTTGTCAATCTATTTCATTTCAAAATATTTCATTGTTAATACAAACAAAGAAAAATACAATTATTATTGAAGAAATATAACTATACTTGTACTAACAAATGGACCAGACAACAAGCTTAGCCTATAAACATGTAAGTCTTTTCCTATAGATACCGGTATCCAATTATTTTAA
>NW_018467818.1:0-586 GCF_002113885.1 Mizuhopecten yessoensis
TGTTGTACAGCACATGTAATTTACCTGTAAACAACCAGTAATACAGTTATAAACATATAAGGATAGGCATTTTTTTTCAATTTCATACAAGCATAAGCATTGAAAAAATGCCCTTCAGTCCGTCTATTGTTGAAATTCTAAATTGTTAGCTTTTATCAACCTTAATATAGGTATTCATTTACATTTTCGATATTGAAAAGTATTTGTGTCGTCAGTGCAAACGAGATTCCTGGAACAGCCTTACGTCACCAAAATGTTTGCTTCTACATCGAAACAGTTGTCTCATATTATTCGAGGCGGGAGGTGAAGCTTCAAAAAGACGCTGATCAAATTGAGTTCATAGCTCTATGAACGCAACTTCTTCTGGTACGGCTTATAGAGGAACGTAGAGTGGAAATGTAAATACATATTATTAAACATCAACATTGTTGTGTTATCACGTTTGACGTACAATGATGTTTATACATTTATTTCAGAACCACTATCACAAATTCGATGTATGGCTACGTAATAGACGGGTTTAAAAACAAAAAAACAAAACAAACAAAAAAACTAAATACAATAGAATTATCACTCATGTGTTATG
>NW_018467819.1:0-173 GCF_002113885.1 Mizuhopecten yessoensis
ACAGTAGAACTATCAACATGATGACCCAGACACTGACACATCAGTAAACAGTAGAACTATTAACGTGATGACACAACCACCGACACTTCAGTCAACAGTAGAACTATTAACATGATGACACAACCACCGACACTTCAGTCAACAGTAGAACTATCAACATGATGACCCAGACA
>NW_018467819.1:198-586 GCF_002113885.1 Mizuhopecten yessoensis
CACTGACACATCAGTCAACAGTAGAACTATCAACATGATGACCCAGACACTGACACATCAGTCAACAGTAGAACTATCAACATGATGACACAACCACCGACACTTCAGTCAAGAGTAGAACTATTAACGTGATGACACAACCACCGACACTTCAGTCAACAGTAGAACTATCAACATGATGACACAACCACCGACACTTCAATCAACAGTATAACTATCAACATGATGACACAACCACTGACACATCAGTCAACAGTAGAACTATCAACATGATGACCCAGACACTGACACATCAGTCAACAGTAGAACTATCAACATGATGACCCAGACATTGACAAATCAATCAAGAGTAGAACTATCAACATGATGACCCAGACACTGACACATC
>NW_018467820.1:0-586 GCF_002113885.1 Mizuhopecten yessoensis
TACCTGTAGTATAGTGCTGGACAGGGAAATCTATTTATCATTTGTTCTTCCTGTAGTATAGTGCTGGACAGGGAAATCTATTTATCATTTGTCCTAACTGTAGTATAGTGCTAGACAGGGAAATCTATTTATCATTTGTCCTACCTGTAGTATAGTGCTGGACAGGAAAACCTATTTATCATTTGTCCTATCTGTAGCATAGTGCTAGACAGGGAAATCTATTTACCTTTTGTCCTACCTGTAGTATAGTGTTGGACAGGGAAATCTATATTTACCTTTTGTCCTACCTGTAGTATAGTGTTGGACAGAGAAATCTATTTATCATTTGTCCTACCTGTAGTATAGTGCTGNTTTGTCCTACCTGTAGTATAGTGCTAGACAGGGAAATCTATTTATCATTTGTCCTATCTGTAGTATAGTGCTGGACAGGAAAACCTATTTATCATTTGTCCTATCTGTAGCATAGTGCTAGACAGGGAAATCTTTTTACCTTTTGTCCTACCTATAGTATAGTGCTGGACAGGGAATTCTATATTTACCATTTGTCCTACCTGTAGTATAGTGTTGGACAGAGAAATCTATTTAT
>NW_018467821.1:0-586 GCF_002113885.1 Mizuhopecten yessoensis
CATGCTACTGTATGGATAATAGCGACCAGACTGTATGTTAATAGCACCTACGGCTTTATATTACTGTATACAATTATGGACTTCAGGTGAGGTCTGTCCCTGATTTACGGACCTGGGCTGAACAATATTCACAGAGGCCGAAGGCCGAGGTGAATATTGTTCAGACCAGGTCCGTAAATCAGGGGAAGACCGAACTGAAGTCCACAATTGTTTTATTAAATGACATTTTACAATGAGATTAATAATTTTTCATGTCATAAACACACGGATGGCATGGACCATTTTGGAATCACAGAGTGAAGCACTTCAAATACAAAATAACATACACACAAATTTGATTTCAAATTTAATTCATGTGATATTTAATTTCAAATAAAATCGACATCATCAATACTCACATAGTTCAGAATTTGATGAGATAATTCATTTGTAGTTGAATTCAGTAGTGTGATTGGTAACAGAATCACAGACTTGCTGGGAAATTTTCAGTAGCTGTCTGTAACACTTTTCTATTCATAGAACGAGGTCTATAACATATTTGCAGACTCGTCACGTGACGTCGCTCCTCCAATCAGGGCTGGGAATT
>NW_018467822.1:0-586 GCF_002113885.1 Mizuhopecten yessoensis
TAGTTATATTATACATTATTTTATATTGAACATCAAAATAAAAAAAAAACCATGTACATATTCAATTTGAATAAAGTAAACGTTATATGTGGCACTAGGGTGTATTTTTTCTGTTACTACTATTTATTCCCTGTGCTTATTTCAGGTTATGACATCATTTATGATCTGTTTGGCAGATATTTGCTAGGTTCATACAGTAAATTGATTATGTATTATTCCTCCTACATTTCACAGAAACATTCTTAGTTTCGCTATGGAGAAGATCAACCCGTTTTAATAAGGGAAAAGACAGCCCGCTCGCGTCATTACCCTGAAAACGTCACCTACGCGTCATAGATGTATGCACCGTTATTCTGGTAACATCATCAATTTTGTCGGATATTCATACGTCCTTCAGGTGTTCTGGTATGGTAAATGCCAATCCAAGTAACGCCACGCCCTTGTAGCGATAACAAAACAATAAGGCTTACTAATAGGCATAATGAAACAATAGATCTTGCTATCACACACAACAAGTTGCATAGTTTTCTGTCAAAATTGGAATGGAGACCATAGAACAGTTTTCATCATCAACCTGCATCCTGGA
>NW_018467823.1:0-586 GCF_002113885.1 Mizuhopecten yessoensis
ATATAACTAAGTAGCCATTGCCTAGCGTTAGATAATAAATATATATAGCAATATTACAAAGAAACCATTGCCTAGTGTTAGATTATAGATATATACAGCAATATAACAGAGTAACCATTGTCTAGGGTTAGATAATAGATATACAGTAATATAACCAAGTAGCCCTTGCCTGGCGTTAGATAATAATTATATATAGCAATATTACATAGAAACCCTTGCCTACGGTTATATTATAGATAAATAGTGCGATATAACAGAGTAACCCTAGCCTAGGGTAAGATAATTGATATACAGCAATATAACAGAGTGACAATTGCCTGGGTTTAGATAATAGATATATATATATCAATATAACAGGGTAACACTTGCCTAGTGTTACATGATAGATATATACAGGAATATGACATAGTAACCCTAGTCTAGGGTTAGACAATATATATACAGCAATATAAAAGATTGACCCTTGTCTAATGTTAGACAATATATATACAGCAATATAACAGATTGACCTTTGTCTAATGTTAGATAATGGATTTATACGGCAATATGACAGAGTAACCCTTGTCTAGGGTTAGATAATACATAT
>NW_018467824.1:0-586 GCF_002113885.1 Mizuhopecten yessoensis
CTCACGGGCCCTTTGGGCCCGTGAGAGAGCTCCGCCCTCTATAATCATATTTGTGACGTTACTACATGTATATATGTGACGTCATGAAATGATGACATCATAATGAAAACACTACATATAACTTCAAACAGACAAAAATAATCATGGGATGTCATTAAAGTATTATTTAACGCGCTATTAACGAATATTAAATAACTATTATTATACATGTACACTTATAACAAAGTAGTTTCAAATCATATTTTATTATAATATCACTACTGAGCGAGGATACTTTTCCTTTTAGCAGTAGCGTGCCACAAATATTTACCCAGTTTATTTAAAGATTTAACACTTTTACAGGTAAATAATTCTTTTAGTTTATAGACACTTGAATGTCGGTAATAACACTGTTTGATGTATGTTTTTCTTAAATCAGAATATGCAGGACAAAGTAGTACAAAATGTACTTCATCTTCGACATCATTTTTATCGCAGACTGTACATATTCTCTTGGAATATTATTATAGCGACCAGATTCTATGTTAAGTCTGTGTGCTTCCTTGCGAAATTGACTCAATAACTTTTTTACCCTTAAATTAATGGG
>NW_018467825.1:0-586 GCF_002113885.1 Mizuhopecten yessoensis
TTCAATCCAGACCAACTTTCCGGACACAGTAAACCAGGAACAACGAACAGAACACGTTACATCATGAACAACTAACTGGACACGCAACATCAAGAACAACTAACTGGACACGCAACATCAAAAACAACTAACTGGACACGCAACATCAAGAACAACTAACTGGACACGCAACATCAAGAACAACTAACTGGACACGCAACATCAAGAACNCACGCAACATCAAGAACAACTAACTGGATACGCAACATCAAGAACTGACCGGACACGAACGAATCTGAAATAACTACATGACACGTTACATCCGGTGCAACTTACTCGACACGTAACATCAAGAACAATTAACTGGACACGTTCAATCGCGAACAACTAACTGAACGCGAAAAAATCCGGAATAACTACGGGATCAGTTGTTCCGGAACAACTAACTTGACAAGTAACTTCCAGAATAACAAACAGGACACGTTACATCGGGAACAATTTACTCGACACGTTTCCTCCGGAACAGTTAACATGACACGTTCCATCCGGAACAACTAACTGAACAGGTTGCATCCTAGACAACTAACTGGAAACGTTACTGCCGGAA
>NW_018467826.1:0-586 GCF_002113885.1 Mizuhopecten yessoensis
GACAGACTAGACTGTAGTTACAGACCGGTGAACTCTGAGACAGACTTGACTGCAGTTACAGACAGGTGATCTCTTATACAGGCTTGACTGTAGATAAAGACAGGTGATCTCTGAGACAGACTAGACTGTAGGTACAGACCGGTGAACTCTGAGACAGACCTGACTGTAGTTACAGACAGGTGATCTCTTATACAGGCATGACTGTAGATACAGACAGGTGATCTCTGAGAAAGACTAGACTGTAGTTACAGACCGGTGGACTCTGAGACAGACCTGACTGTAGTTACAGACAGGTGATCTCTTATACAGGCATGACTGTAGATACAGACAGGTGATCTCTGAGACAGACTAGACTGTAGTTACAGACCGGTGAACTCTGAGACAGACCTGACTGTAGTTACAGACAGGTGATCTCTTATACAGGCTTGACTGTAGATACAGACAGGTGATCTCTGAGACAGACTGGATTGTAGTTACAGACAGGTGATCTCTGAGACAGACTTGACTGTAGTTACAGACAGGTGAACTCTGAGACAGACTGGACTGTAGTTACAGACAGGTGATCTCTTATACAGGCTTGACTGTA
>NW_018467827.1:0-586 GCF_002113885.1 Mizuhopecten yessoensis
AGAGAGGTATAACACACACAACACCTGGAGGGAGAGAGGTATAACCCACACAATACCTGGATGGAGTGAGTTATAACACACACAACAACTGGAGGGAGAGAGGGATACCATAAACTACACCAGGTGGAAGAGAGGTATACCTCACACTACACCTTGATGGAGAAAGGTATACCACACACTACACCTGGATGGAGTGACTACACCTTGAGGGAGAGAGGTATACCACACACTACACCTTGAGGGAGAGAGGTATACCACACACTCCCCCTTGAGGGAGAGAGGTATACCACACACTCCCCCTTGAGGGAGAGAGGTATACCACACACTCCCCCTTGAGGGAGAGAGGTATACCACACACTCCCCCTTGAGGGAGAGAGGTATACCACACACTACACCTGGAGGGAGAGAGGTATAACACACACAACACCTGGAGGGAGAGATGTATAACACGCACAGTACCTGGAGGGAGAGAGGTATAACACACACAATACCTGGAGGGAGAGAGGTATACCATAAACTACACCTGTAGGGAGTGAGTTACGAACCACACAACACCTGGAGGGAGAGAGGTATACCACACACTACA
>NW_018467828.1:0-586 GCF_002113885.1 Mizuhopecten yessoensis
TACCTCCAAATCAATTGTGTAAGAAGGTTTTTCATTGGCTGTTTTTATTGACAATTATTGACAATTTTTGTGATAAAAGGGGGATAACTCATTGTCACAACTTAATAATGTTTAAGTTATACAATTGTAGCGTGCCGGGGGGGATAGTGGTCCGTACCAATTTATGCTTGGGTCCCTGTATGAACTTTATGGTAGCGACTAACTGACAAACTATACTACAGCAGGCAATATATATATAGATATTGAGATAATTAATGTTAATTACTCCCTAGTAAAACTATAAAACACTACACACATCAAAGATATACAATAGGACAGTGTATACATCTCCGAACTAACACTACAACTACTCATGTCAATAACGACAACTTAACAGTTACAAAGCAACAGTGCGGAGTTATCTTACACACGCACACAACGAACAAACGAGACTGATGTTATTAACCGACTGAAAACTACCTACGAATTATAGATACACAATACAACTACCTGCTGTCGATATGTATCGAATTACAAAAATTTGGCTAACAAATATGAGTATTACAGTAAATGTTACATTATCATAATTCATACATGTGAAGCAGAC
>NW_018467829.1:0-586 GCF_002113885.1 Mizuhopecten yessoensis
TAAATGTCAACAATGATAATAGGCATAATCATAAAGTAGATATATAAAAATATATAATGAAGTTATTACCGGAATGTGACCGGTAGAGTTGGTACGGGCCTTAACACCTTCCCTCAACCATGGGACAAACCTTTCTGTAAAAAGGAATATTCACGAGACGAATATCCCTTTTCAAATGTTTTCATAAAGTGCATATATGCAATGACAAACTACACGCGTATAAAAAAGAGAGTGAGCTATGGTTTTTTTTTATCTTGCGTCTTCGCTCCAGAGGAGGCCGGGTATTTATATAAGTACTAATTTAAAAGTACTATGTAAAAAAAAAACCCGTTTAATTCAGCAATATATTCAAATCATACCATTTTACTGAACCCGGTAATATTATAAATTATGTAAATCTAATAGCGCGCGTATCTCATTTGACCCCGATCCCGCGAGCGCCGTGGCTATCACAACAGTTATCCCTTGGAGGGTCTCATGGCAAAATCAAACTAACCAGTCACTTATCCTTCCTTTCGCATAAAACAAAGTAAACTCTCTGCGATACATGCCCATTAACATATTAAACTAAGTTCCTCTGTGTTCA
>NW_018467830.1:0-586 GCF_002113885.1 Mizuhopecten yessoensis
TTCATATCCTACAACCTACTTTAAGTTTGGGATTCAAAATTCAAAGAGGCTGATATCACGTCTGATTTGCTCTATAAGTCGAATTCGAATGTGTCATTGTTCGCGATGCGTCATTGCGACTATCGTGGTGTATTGGTTGACCTATGTTCTGTATAACAATTGCTCCTTGGCAAATTTAAAGAAACAGCTGATCTGAATATCATAACAGGCTTTTCGCTTCTCTATCTGAACTTTACTTTAGACTAAGTGATAATACTCAGAGAACTATTAGAAAAAAATAGTATTCAACAATAATCGATTTCAAGACGTACTTGTAAGTTCTATCTCGAGACTATAGGTAAACAGTAAAACAAATTCCGTCAAACCATTCATTTCATTGCCAAACACTCTCAAAAGGTTAAAGCCAATTAGAAATGGTCACGGTTCACTGTAAAAATGTTCCTACTGAGATTTAAGGATCATCGTTTAAAAAACCCAGCGGTATGTCAACATTTTGTAAAATACCACAGGATCACTATAGAAATAATAAAATTAAAAGCTGTTAAAATATCACAGACCGCCCTCTTATCCGCGAATTTTACACAGC
>NW_018467831.1:0-586 GCF_002113885.1 Mizuhopecten yessoensis
TGAGGACCGCGTCAGTGTAGACAGTGGTAAATAGACAGATGTATAACTCTCTCCTAAGTTATATAAGGGTCTGACCATGTGATGACCTAGTCAGTGTAGACAGTGGTAAATAGACGGACGATAACTACTCTCTCCTAGGTTATATAATTGTTTAACCATGTTAGGACCGAGTCAGGGTAGACAGTGGTAAATATACGGACGTTAACTACTCTCTCCTATGTTATAGGAGGGTCTGACCATGTGAGGACAGAGTCAGTGTAGACAGTGCTAAATAGACAGACTTACAGCTCTCTCCCCTAGGTTATATAAGGGTCTAACCATGTTAGGACAGAGTCAGAGTAGACAGTGGTAAATAGACGGACGTTAACTACTCTTTCCTAGTTTATATAATGGTTTAACCATGTTAGGACCGAGTCAGTGTAGACAGTGTTAAATAGACAGACGTACACTGCTCTCTCCTAGGTTAGAGGAGGGTCTGACCATGTGAGGAAAGAGTCAGTGTAGACAGTGTTAAATAGACAGGCGTACAATACTCTCTCCTCTAGGTTATATAAGGGTTTAACCATGTTAGGACAGAGTCAGAGTA
>NW_018467832.1:0-586 GCF_002113885.1 Mizuhopecten yessoensis
TATGATGACATAGTACAATCTATGATACAGGTCAGTTAACCAGAGTTTATGTTATAAACCTCCTGCTATATGATGGCAGAGTACATTCTATGATACAGGTCAGTTAACCAGAGTTTATGTTGTAAGCCTCCTGCTATATGATGACAGAGTACGTTCTATGATACAGGTCAGTTAACCAGAGTTTATGTTATAAGCCTACTGCTGTATGATGACCGAGTACATTCTATGATACAGGTATGATACAGGTCAGGTAACCAGAGTTTATGGCATAAGCCTCCTGGTATATGATGACAGAGTACATTTTATGTACAGGTCAGTTAACCCGAGTTTATGTTGTAAGCCTCCTTCTATATGATGACAGAGTACGTTCTATGATACAGGTCAGTTATGCTATATGATGACAGAGTACGTTCTATGATACAGGTGAGTTAACCAGAGTTTATGGCATAAGCCTCCTGCTATATGATGACAGAGTACGTTATATGCACAGGTCCGTTAACTAGAATTTATGTTATAAGCCTACTGTTGTATAATGACAGGGTACATTCTATGATACAGGTCAGTTAACTAAAGTGTATGTTATAAG
>NW_018467833.1:0-586 GCF_002113885.1 Mizuhopecten yessoensis
TACGTTTAGCGTCCAAAATCTGCTGTAACTCCTCTTTACAACAACGAAACGGCCTTCATCGGTGGTCATTTTCACTGTTGTCATTTGGTTCTGAAAATGTGACGTCACGAGCGTCACGGAGAAGGCCCTGCCTACCAATGTTTTCATTGGTTGAAATCTTATAAGCGCCACCTACAAATATTCATGAGGGAGTAGTCCTCTTTCTGTCAGAGAGCAATCCCTTTTTGCAGGGAGTAGTCCTGTTTTGGGGAGAAAGTAGCTCTCAGATGGAGAGATTTTATTAATTTAAGGGAAATAGCCGATTTTATTGTATTGTTTTTATATAGGGAAAACTCAGTAGAGGTATAATAAAGCATGTTAAGGCCTTTGAACTAGTGAGACTAATTATTAGACATACAATAAAAGGGCTGTATACATGTCTAACCTATCTAAAGCATTTAACAAGTAAGGAATGATTTATCTTATATTGTAGTAGGTGTAAGCTGAAAAACTGAATTGATGAGTAATGATGGGGAAGATGTTTATAGATGACATTGGTACAAGGGTAGATGATTATTGACAACACTGGTATGAGGGTAGATGTTTA
>NW_018467834.1:0-586 GCF_002113885.1 Mizuhopecten yessoensis
TGTTATCCAGTATCTATAGAAGCTTACCAGACTAATTGTTATTCATTATCTATAGAAGATTACCGGACTAATTGTTATTCAGTATCTATAGAAGCTTACTGGACTAATTGATACTCAGTATCTATAGAAGCTTTCTGGACTAATTGTTACTCAGTTTGTTTAGAAGTTTACTGGAATAATTGTTATTCAGTATATCTATAGAAGCTTTCTGGACTAATTGTTACTCAGTATCTATAGAAGATTACTGGACTAATTGTTACTCAGTTTCTATAGAAGTTTACACAACTAATTGTTATTCATAATCTATACAAGATTACCGGACTAATCGTTATTCAGTATCTATATTCAGTATCAATAGAAGCTTACTGGCCTAATTGTTACTCAGTATCTATAGAAGTTTTCTGGACTAATTGTTATTAAGTATCAATAGAAGCTTACTGGACTAATTGTTATTCAGTATCTATAGAAGCTTACAGGACTAATTGTTACTCAGTATCTATAGAAGCTTACTGGACTAATTGTTATTCAGTATCAATAGAAGCTTACTGGACTAATTGTTACTCAGTTTCTATAGAAGTTTACTGGA
>NW_018467835.1:0-586 GCF_002113885.1 Mizuhopecten yessoensis
TTGGAGTCTATGGTATGTTCATGTTTGTCTCCTTGTGATAGCGCATGACCGATGCTGAATTTATAGTGTAATTTCACTGGAGCATACTGCTGAAGACACATCTTATTTTACGAACTTACCTCGTTATCTTACCATCTTTAATAGCCAAGGGTTCATAATTTAAATTTGTACTATTCAACCTTGGCAGATTTAGCCTTGTGTTTAATTTTCCTCCCCTGCCACCTTGCATAGACACTTTACTAGCAAAACTTTAAACTTTCAAGATTATTTCAGCACTGGTCGCCTATGTATTTCCCTTGGTTATCATTTACAGTTAGAATATGGTCAATTATCACTACCAACTGATCATATACAGAAAATGTTTTTTTAAGTATTGTCCTCCATTGTTTTTTTACATAAATCATGACATATAGTCGACAAGGCAACTTGGTACTGGGCGCCGCCATTATTATTTACATGCACAGGAACTTGGTATTAGTTTCTAATAATTATATGTGTATTATATACCGGTAATGTATGATATAAAAAATGGGGACCATAAGATGGTAATTTGTCCCTGTGCCAGGTTCAATAATTTGAAAGCTTA
>NW_018467836.1:0-147 GCF_002113885.1 Mizuhopecten yessoensis
TGATCCAGGTAGTGTTTATGAGAAAACTACCGACGTGACACTGATTCAGGTAGTGTTTATGAGAAAACTATGGACGTGTCACTGATCCAGGTAGTGTTTATGAGAAAACTACCGACGTGACACTGATCCAGGTAGTGTTTATGAGAA
>NW_018467836.1:159-586 GCF_002113885.1 Mizuhopecten yessoensis
TGATCCAGGTAGTGTTTATGAGAACACTACCGACTTAACACTGATCCAGGTAGTGTTTATGAGAACACCACCGACGTGACACTGATCCAGGTAGTGTTTATGAAAAAACTACCGACGTGTCACTGATCCAGGTAGTGTTTATGAGAACACTACGGACGTGTCACTGATCCAGGTCGTGTTTATGAGAACACTATGGCGTGACACTGATCCAGGTAGTGTTTATGAGAACACCTCCGACGTGACACTGATCCAGGTAGTGTTTATGGGAACACTACGGACCTGACACTGATCCAGGTAATGTTGATGAGAACACTACGGACGTGACACTGATCCAGGTAGTGTTTGTGAGAACACTACCGACGTGACACTGATCCAAGTAGTATTTATGAGAACACTACCGACTTAACACTGATCCAGGTAGTGTTTA
>NW_018467837.1:0-586 GCF_002113885.1 Mizuhopecten yessoensis
AAAGGCCAAAAGGTGAAACTTGACACCATGCACGCTGGGTTTGAAATTTTACTGTATTGTTTGTTTTACTTTCCATATGGGGAGGATTTTTAATGCATCTCGACTGTTATATTAATCAATTAATTTTCATTTAGATGGTGTCCCTGAGAATTATTTCTTATATAATTTTAAAATTGGTTTCAAGTAATACCCATACTCTCTGTTTTAAACTAGGAACACTTGCTAGGTACTCTAAGTATTTGTGCGGTTATGATTGATTGTCTTCCTTTGGATAATATTTCTGTGAGTTGTGTCCCTCACATGATTTCCTCACATTTTTTTCTGTTATATATCGGATAAAGTTTGCTACTTCTGTAAGTTCCAAGTTTCCTTTTAGATAAAATATGTCATGTTTAGGTGATTTTTGAGAATTGGTGGTTTTGCGGAATTTGCTTTTTGTTTTGCAAGGTACCAATATTTTTTTGTTTATAACATATATAGGGTGCTCCAATAGCTACCACTTTCATTAAAATGTAGATTTTCTTCCCATTGTTTTTGGAACAAAACATCCAGAAATTTTAGAAAGTTTTGAAGTTTTGCTTAAAAC
>NW_018467838.1:0-586 GCF_002113885.1 Mizuhopecten yessoensis
TGTAGACTGTGATAGATATGTCTGTTATTTATACTGTGATAGACAGGTTTGTTATGTATGCTGTGATAGACATGTTTGTTATTTAGACTGTGATAGCCATGTTTGTTATGTAGACTGTGAAAGACATGTTTGTTATGTAGACTGTGATAGACATGTTTGTTATTTAGACTGTGATAGACATGTTTGTTATATAGACTGTGATAGACATGTTTGTTATATAGGCTGGTATAGACATGTTTTTTATGTAGGCTGTGATAGACATGTCTGTTATTAAGACTGTGATAGACTTGTTTGTTATNTGTTTGTTATGTATGCTGTGATAGACATGTTTGTTATGTATACTGTGATAGACATGTTTGTTATGTATACTGTTCTAGACATGTTTGTTATGTATACTGTGATAGACATGTTTGTTATGTATATTGTGATAGACATGTTTGTTATGTATACTGTGAAAGACATGTTTGTTATATAGGCTGTGATAGACAAGTTTTTGATGTATACTATGATAGACATATATATAATGTATACCGTGATTGATATGTTTGTTATGTAGGCTGCGATAGACATGTTTGTTATATCGGCT
>NW_018467839.1:0-586 GCF_002113885.1 Mizuhopecten yessoensis
ACTGAACAGATGGTTCATAGCTAGGTATACCCTGGTGTGTACAGTGTCAGATATTCTAGACTATTGTAATTATACTGATCAAATTTGGCCTTTTAGGACTCGCACAACTAAATCATTTACTATATGTTATTACCAAACATTTTTGCTAATAACTTTATTTGAAGTTCAAAACAAGTGACAATTAACTGTCTAGATTCATAAATACATACCTTGCAAAGGCTACAAAATGACTTTTTTGGTAGGTTTAGTGGCATATTGGAGTGTCACAGCGTCAAGAAGTTGACAACCGGAAGTTTACAAGCAAAACACGTGACCCAAAACAGAAACGCCCCCAGACATTTTTCCCTGTGCAAATCTGCATACAGACAGACATGGAAATATATCAAAAGTATATATTTTTCAAAAGTTAAATACCTGAACATTTCATTTATCTAAAAATCTGTCATCGGTTCCTTATTAAACTCCTTCAGTGGCCCAATGATTAGCCGGAACTTATTTTAGATAGGAACTACAAACGCATGAAACACTTGCTGATTGGCTGATTTAGTTGTGCGAGTCCTTTTAACAAGTCAGTCAATGTCTTATA
>NW_018467840.1:0-586 GCF_002113885.1 Mizuhopecten yessoensis
CCTGATAAGGCAGCTCCTGCAAATTCCTCAAAATTGTATTGATTAGTGTATATGCTAATTGTATCAATTGTATATCTATGTACTGTATAACGCTTTAGAGTGATTTGTGTTAGCTAGATAGGGCGCTATATCAAATGTTGTATATTATTAGACAACAATGCATGCGCTTTGCAACGCTCTTCCAAAATATCTACCATATTGGAAATGCTAACAAAAGAGCCTCGGGAGTGGTTTCCGTTGTCTAGGAAGAGTACACACATTCGAAGTATATAATTTGAGCTAACAAACTCAAAACATTATGTTTTTTCTACCGATTTTTTGAAAACTAATCTCACGATCAGAAAGATTTTTTGAACAAATCTGGAACTAATTAGCACAATACGGAGAGGCCATATTACAGGTACTTTGGTTTATTTAGAGTCAGCTGATAACACGTAATTGCGCTAAAAGGTGGTTTTTTTTCAAATTATGAATGTTAAATGATAAACAGAGTCTTACATTCGTGTCCATGATATATTGAATTTGTTAAACGCGTTTAATAAATTCAACATTCAATATTTTCGTTAAACACTTGTTGAGGTTTATG
>NW_018467841.1:0-586 GCF_002113885.1 Mizuhopecten yessoensis
GAAGAATGAAGTTGGAAACACTCTAAATAGTCAGGGCATTCCTATTGACCCATAAGTCATGGAGCTTTGACTCATTAGTACTGGGGAAACGTTAAAAACAAGCAAACAAAAAAAAACGGAACAAAAACAGTTTTATTCTGTCAACAACATGGTCCTGTTGAAATTATACCGTAAAGGATTGGGATGGGACGAAAACGTCAATCAGAGAATTTAACCAGTATTAATAGGAGAAATGTTTTTCCATTTGACTTGCAATATATGACTCCCCCAGACCTCGATTGTGCTTCATGTAAGTTTCAGGTAGAGACCCTGACATAAAATGGTGAGCACTACGAGGATTATGTTCACAGCATTCCGGCTTTGACTGGATAGTTATTTCAAAAGGATATGACATCGTAAGCAGCGTAAAGTTCGCGAAATCCGCAGAAAGGTTGACGCAATGATAAGGTACGACAGGGTAAAAGCGGCAACAGATACCGTTCTAAAATTCCTCTATATAAAATAAAACAACTATGGACTTTTTACCAAAGAATATGCTGTCTTATTGACCAAAGAAAAATACGATAACATATCCATCAAATAAACT
>NW_018467842.1:0-586 GCF_002113885.1 Mizuhopecten yessoensis
TGTATCCATTATTTACAGTTTCCTCTTTTTAGTTATAAAGGTGAATATGAAACATTTAATGTAATTGTGGCCATTAAAAGTCCAAATCATCATCTATTCCACCACTTCTTATAATTGGTTACAGAGGTAAAATGTCCCGCTGCTATACCTAATGGAAACCTAAATGTGTGTACATACGAGGCGGGGACAACTTGCACAGTCACGTGTAGCCCTAACTACTCAGCGGATGTTGACAATATCCATTGTTTACCTGATGGAGTTTGGGACCAAAATATTAAAACTCTGTGTACGATGATGACGGGTATATATCACTTTGTAATTCTTAGGCTTTCCTGTGTACACTTTCGGAATATTTTTAAATAACATTTATATCTTTGTGCATTTTTATTATGAACTTTATTTAGAAAAGTTACCGGTGTTATTATATACGTTGTGTAACTAAATTTTAACAACATTATGTATAGCATGATGTGTAACTAAGTATAAAAACTGTTGCCTTGTATAACCATGTTATGGTTTGTAGCTTAAGATAACACCAAATATTGCCTATAGTCATTATGGTGTGGAGATGGTTATAATAATGTGT
>NW_018467843.1:0-586 GCF_002113885.1 Mizuhopecten yessoensis
AATCTAGGATAACAACAATTAATCTAGATATGCCATTAAATCATTTTGTACCATTGAGCTCCTTCCTGTCTGCTCGTAGCCTTGTAACCTGCTCAGTAAGGGTAGCAGTTCAAATCTTAACATCAGTATCTGTTTGAAGCAAAGCCATCAGTTTGTGTTTACGATGGAGTTGAAGGGAAGCGTAAAAAACACAGCTGTCGTTGAAGATGGTAGGATAAGAGTATATATATGAATGTATCGTAAAATTAAGAAGACTTAGAATCACTGTAGCAGTTCGGTGCGAGCCCCGTTGGGATTTGGAGGGCACTGGGTAACTGGGAAACTGTCTGTCTTGAGAAATGGAAGTCGGTATATTTTATTGACGCGAGTGTACTGGTGATAGCTAAACAACCACTGTTTCAGTTTTACCGCGGGTATTGATTCAACCAAATTCCAGGACGACTCTTGGCCTTTGTTTAAATAAGTGAGGCAGTAGTCCTGTGGGAAAGATGGGGAAGCTAACAGTAGGCTATAAGAGTCGAAGTAAAAGTTTATAAGGCTAGTGGAGCAAATTTGATAGAAGTACTGGCACTGTGTGTGGTACCAC
>NW_018467844.1:0-586 GCF_002113885.1 Mizuhopecten yessoensis
GTCCTCACATAGACACGTTCGTCTGTCCTGCTGTCCTCACATAGATCAGTGTTTAGATCTTCATGATTACACACGAATCACCGCGTCATTACTAGTCCTTCCCGATAAGTTCGCCTAGTATGTATGTTATTTTAACTTTCTGCTCAAGTAGACCAATAACACGGACCATTTAATAATTAGAATTAAATATAAAGCACAGCAATATAAAACAAAAAGTTTAATAACTAAAGAATAAATCTGCAAACATAGAAACATTGTCAAATTGTAGCACATGTTGATAGGTACAATGATGATTATGCGTAGGTTTTCTTTTTCAGCTATATGTATTTTAACAACCATGGGACAGAGGTATATATAGCACGGGCTGACAGTGATGGTAGCAACATTAAACAACTAGTTAAATTCAATGGAGGCGGACAACCTCTGGGTATGACCATCGACTACCAAAGTAAGACATCCATACATTTCTATGCAAAAACTAAAACTATGAAATTAAACATGTAAGTTATAAGTGTTTTATATTTCAATTAATCCTGCAAATGGGATGCTGTACTGGACTGCTGACTATACTGAGTGTTGACTTGTC
>NW_018467845.1:0-586 GCF_002113885.1 Mizuhopecten yessoensis
TCCTTAGTTATGCATATCTGTTTTGGGACTGATCACAAAACCAAAATGGCCGACAGCCAGCCATCTTGAATTTGAATTTTAAAGTTTGTTAGCACTGTTCCTCAGAAAGTGCTGGAGTGATCTTTCTCAAATTTCACATGAAGGTTACCCATGATCCCAAGTTATTTATATCGTTTTTTGGGACTGATCACTAAACCAAGATGGCCAACAGCCAGACATCTTGAATTTTAGAGTTAAAGTTTGGTAGTGCTAGTTATTTCCCAGAACTTATTGGAAGGATCTTTCTCAAATTTCACGTGAAGGTTCCTAATAATCTCTAGTTATGCCTACCGTTTTATGGGACTGATCACAAAACCAAGATGACCGATAGGCAGCCATATTGAATTCTAGAGTTAAAGTTTGTTAATGCTATTTCCCATAACTTATTGAATGGATCTTTCTCAAATTTCACATGAACGTTACCAATGATCCCTAGTTATGCATATCGTGTTTTGGGACTAATCACAAAAACAAAATGGCTGACAGGTAGCCATCTTGAATTTGAGAGTTAGTTTGTTAGCACAGTTTTTCAGAAAGTTCTAGAGGG
>NW_018467846.1:0-586 GCF_002113885.1 Mizuhopecten yessoensis
TTCTTTTTACAAATTTTAACAGCTTTTCAGAGTTTAAAATTGATTTCTTGGTATCGTTGACGAACTATTAAATGTTGTATTTTCATTTTTCAGTATTACTTAATCTGGATTCATGTATTCGTGGAAGTTCGCTTTTATAATTATTCTCATTTAGTAATTAAAATTGTCAGGAATAAGTCAAAAATGGATATTTGATGTCACAAAAGTGGAGGAACACTACGTTTAACATAAGCGATTATATCAATCGTTATGAACATGAGGTTGTATATTTAGGCTGCACATGTGTGAGCACATCAGGTTTAGATGTCAAAGCTACGTACACAAGGAAGTACATCACCTCGCCTGGGTTCCCTCGTGCCTACCATCAGTGAGTATTATACCGGCTATGTGGCATGTTACATTACAAAACCTACTTTTGTTCCATATTATATAGCAACTGTGAATCAGGGAAGTATGATTATGTTTAATTTTACGGAAGCAAATCGTTCCACGTGTCGATGTCATACTGATTTTATTAAACGAGCACAATAATGTGATGTGACATCAGCCTTTTAGGCGAGCCTTGAATGTCATATGAAATTAATGA
>NW_018467847.1:0-586 GCF_002113885.1 Mizuhopecten yessoensis
TTTCTCAAATTTTCTTTTGAGGTTCCCCTTGGTCCTTAATTTTGCATTTTAAGATTGATCAGAAAAACAAAATGGCCATCTTTGATTTGGAAAGTTGAAGTTTGTAATCACTGTTTTTCAAAAAGTTCTTGCCAGTTCTTTCACCAATTTCATATACATGGTCTGTAGTTGTGCAAGTTTCATTTTGAGACTGATCTGAAAAATAAGATGGCCTCTAGGCAGCAATCTTGGATTTTGACATACAAGTTTGTTATCATGATTCTCTTGATCTATTTGTCAGATCTTACCATATTTTATATAAAGGTTTCAAAGGCCTGTAGTTGTGCATGCTTTATTGAGACTGACAAAATGCAGCAGAAAGATTTTCAGTATTTCAGTTTAGGTAGGGGTGGGTATTTATTGTCATGCTTCTGTATTTTTGTTGTAATTTCTCATTTCAAGTCTTGTCCAGACAACTTCTTTATGACCGCTTAAAATGAAACTTTTTGGGAGTGAATAATAAGAGATATACATGACATCATATGGCCAACCTTTAAATTTGAGGATTCAAGATGTTAAGAGGCCAAGGGTAAACAAATGTTCATGT
>NW_018467848.1:0-586 GCF_002113885.1 Mizuhopecten yessoensis
ATTACATGTATACACACCGTAACTATGTATTACCATGTATACACACCGTAACTATGTATTACATGTATACACATCGTAACTATGTATTATATGTATACACACCGTAATTATGTATTTCATGTATACACATCGTAACTATGTATTACCATGTATACACACCGTAAATATGTATTACATGTATACACACCGTAACTATGGATTACTTGTATACACACCGTAATTATGTATTACATGAATACACACTGTAATTATGGATTACTTGTATACACACCGTAATTATTTATTACATGTATTCACACCGTAACTATGTATTACATGTATACACACCGTAATTATGGATTACTTGTATACACACCGTAATTATGTATTACATGTATACACACCGTAACTTTGTATTACCATGTATACACACCGTAACTATGTATTACCATGTATACACACCGTAACTATGTATTACATGCATACACACCGTAACTATGTATTTTTTGTATACACACCGTAATTATGTATTACATGTATACACACCGTAACTATGTGCTCCCATGTATACACACCGTAACTATGTATTACATGTATACACACCGTA
>NW_018467849.1:0-586 GCF_002113885.1 Mizuhopecten yessoensis
TTTTTTTTTTAAATTTAATTAACATTGAATTATTTCTGACCCTGTGTATTATGTCCTATTTGGGAAGAATTTTGGGCGAAAGTGAGCGTAACCCCTGGATACCATTTAAAGTTATTTACTCATTACGTACAATCGATAAGACACTCACCGTTAACAATTGATTCCGAAATTTCGCAGTTCTTGGATTACAATCGCCTATATGAAACTACCAGTCGTTATCTCGATAATCTTCATTATATAAATTCAACTTTAATTAACCTTTTGACTTAGATCACTACAAATTTTGTTTTAAAAATTCTTAACAGGAAAATAAAGCAAAAAATAATATTAGATGAACAACAATATTACGAGCTATATTGCGGTTGTCTCTGCTCTATGCGCAAGGCGTGCGGGTATCACGGTCGCATTACCCGATCTGTTATAAACAGCATACTTTTGTGTTCCGACCTTGCGCCCAGGACTTTATTTCATTTCATTTCAACAAATTTTATTCATGATGGTTTATGAATGAGATTGAACAATAGACTATGCCTATATCAGTTCTCTCCTGCATGCATCTGTATGGTTGGTTGGTTGGTTGTTGGTT
>NW_018467850.1:0-586 GCF_002113885.1 Mizuhopecten yessoensis
CTGTTGTTTTATAATTGTTCTCGGTATTTTATATATCAATCTGTTGTTTTATAATCATTTACTGTTGTTTGTTATTGTTTCGGTTGCTTTATTATTGTTTTCAATGTTTTACTAATGTTACTTATGTTTCTGTTTCAATTAGGTTTTTTTTGTTTCTTAAATGTTTCTGTTGTTTCATTCATTTTAGTTATATACAAGCAAACCGTAAGACAATATTTTTCGTGTATGTCTTTATTTTTGGTTAAAACATGTACATACAGGAAAGGGCCTATGCATTTACGCTTGGGTTCTAGAGAGTCAGGGTCGTACCGTTAATCAATATAATGTGGTGACATACTAATTTTTTTCATTTTAAATAATATGAAAGTGAGTATTTTATTGCATATCAGGATTTCTCACAAATCGCATAACTTGCGCTAAGGCGTTTGGATTATTTTCTGCAAATCTAAAAAGGGGTATGACTGTGAATAGAATGTAGTTTTATACATATGTATTTATTTATATCTTTTATTGATTTCGACAATAGATTGATTGTTAAATTTCGAATTTGGCGGTCAAATTTGGGGTAGATTTTCAATAAATGGAA
>NW_018467851.1:0-586 GCF_002113885.1 Mizuhopecten yessoensis
TATGTAACTTTAGTAGACTCTACCATGTATTGATCTGGACGAGTCTGTAATGGTCTACGGTGGTGAAAGGGTTAATCAGAACAGATTTCGTGTTGAATGTTGAAAAGTGACCTTTTCAGATAAAACAGCCTGCTGTAAGTGTTGAAATGCTAATTTTCTACCTACTTTTTCATCGTTCTTTTTTGTTGTGTCAGGGCGTTACTACTAAATTGCCTGGCATTGACCACTCGGACAGTGAGGACCTAGATGGGGCCCCTATTGAGGACTTAGATGGGGCCCCACTTGAACAGTCCAAGGAAGATTTGGATGGGAAAGCTTTGGTGGAGTACGACGGTGAACCATTCTCGGAGGATCTGGATGGGGCTCCAAGTACGTGTACTGACATCCGACATCTGCCGATTCATAATCTGAGTGATGAGTTAAAAGTCATAACTGGTTGTGATTGGCAAGAGCTATTATCTTACAACCGATTGATATATAATAGAAATGTTTGCTCTATTAACCCTTTCACCACTATAGACCATAATGGACTTATCCAGAGCAATGCATGGTAGAGTTTATTAAAGTTACATAGGGGTGAAAGGGT
>NW_018467852.1:0-586 GCF_002113885.1 Mizuhopecten yessoensis
ACACTGTTACTTTTTCATGTATACAGTGTTACTTGTATCTGTACATAGTGTTACTTGTGTCTGTACACAGTGTTGCTTGTACTTGGACACAGTGTCATTTATACCTGTTCAGAGTTTTATTTGTACCTGTACACGTTGTAGCAAGTACCTTTACACATTGTTACTTGTTCCTGGACACAGTGTTACTTGACCTGTACACAGTGTACAAATAACATTGTATACATGTACAAGTAACAATGTACAGATACAAGTAACACTATGTACAGGTACACAGTTGTACTGGTACCTGTACACAGTGTTACTTGTACATGTACACAATGTCACTTTTACCTGTATACAGTGTTACTTATATATAGCTGTACACAGTGTTACTTGTACCTGTACACCGTATTACTTGTACCTATACACAGTGTTACTTGTACCTGTGACAGTCTTATTTGTATCTGTACATAGTGTTACTTGTACCTAAACACATTGTTACTTGTACCTGTACACAGTGTTACTTTTACGTGTACACAATGTTACTTGTGTCTGTACACAATGTTACTTGTACCTATACACACTGTTACATGTATCTGTACACAGT
>NW_018467853.1:0-586 GCF_002113885.1 Mizuhopecten yessoensis
TACCAATGCAGTTATAAGATTAGTGAATATACCCATGCAAAACAGCTGTTCTGACTTTACCATTTAACGCCTACAGATTATACACAATAAGGTATAGTATAAAACTAGACATGCGCCGCTTAGCACACGGGGACACGACACGTTAACCTATTACCGCACATACCTATCTTAGGTCACCACCGACACAAACGTTTAGATATTGATTAGATGTGAATTCAGATTCAGTGTACATGTGTTAAACTATATGTAAAAACTAGTTTTACTACTTCTGTATATCTGTATAATATAACAAAAACATGAACTAATTTGCTATAGTTTACTTTGGCAACGTGCTCAATATATCGCTATCTATTTTTTGTTGGAACTAAAACATATATATTATAAAACGGAGACTTATCATAATAATAATAATCTATTATTGATAACGAAATATAATGTATATCATGATAGTGTTATCATGATTAAGGTAAATACAGTAATGTTGATGAATACATCATATCAATCCCTCACCTTGTTGTGTCTGCATATGTATAACGACAACACAACGTCCCGTCTCCATAAAACACAATATTGAAAAGGTCATCGC
>NW_018467854.1:0-586 GCF_002113885.1 Mizuhopecten yessoensis
ATGTCAATGCTTTTAATTGACTTTAAAGTTTCACTGATATCAATGGTTTGAATTAACTGTTAATTGTGACAATGATGTCAATATGTTTTAATTGACCTTTAAATGTTCTACTTATTGACCTAAAGTGTCAATGATGTCAGTATTGTGTTAATTAACCGTAACGTGTCACTGAGGTCAATTATATTGTATTAACCTTTGAGTGACAATGATGTGAATGTTCTATTAATTGACAATTAATTGTTAATGATGCCAATATTGAGTTTATGACCGTTGAATGTCAATTATGTCAATATTCTGTTAATTGACCTTTAAATGACCATGTTCTACTTATTGACCTAAAGTGTCAATGAGGTCAATTATATTGTATTAACCTTTGAGTAACAATGATGACAATGTTCTATTAATTAACAATTGAGGGTCAATGATGCCAATGTTGAGTTAATGACTGTTAAATGTCAATTGTGTCAATATTATGTTAATTGACCTTTAAATGTCAATATTATACTAATTGGCAAAAGTGTTAGTGATGTCTATGTTTTGTTGATTTACCTTTATGTGTCACTGATTTCAATTGATTTAAATGACC
>NW_018467855.1:0-586 GCF_002113885.1 Mizuhopecten yessoensis
TTGTAATGATAAATAACTTTATAACAATAAATAATAACGGAATGGACTTAATTCCGACATTGTGATAACATACAATGATCATTAAAAAGTGATAATCATGTTAATACATTGTAACATAGGGATGTATGTTTAAAAGCATGTAGATACAAACTTATTCAATGTCAAAGTTTTAGTTAGGAACCACGCACATTAACCTCTTTTTTATTATCGCGGAACTGTATCATGTCCCATATTAACACATATTGTATTTTATCTGTATTGAAGTTCAGAAAAGATAAAAGATGATAGTAATGATTCTGAATAACAATCACACAGAATAAACATAAAATGACACGATTCAACATTCGAAGTAAGAATATTAATGTGCGAAGCAAAAGCGATCAAAACAAGTCTGCTGGTCACCCATTGCAACATTTGGTATCTTTATCTTTCTTCATATTTTTTCTATCTTTTGTTTTCTTGCGTCTTGCTAGGCAATACCTCGCTTCTGGCATTAATGTTGAGTGTTCGCCAAGGTGAGGAAGGCAATGGGTTCTGTCCAAAGGCCGGACATACCAAAGTCCTTAAACGTTCAGCATTTAGGGTA
>NW_018467856.1:0-586 GCF_002113885.1 Mizuhopecten yessoensis
TTAGTCTGGACACTATATCGTTTGTGTGTGTAATGGAACCTTGTTGGTCAGGACACTTTGGTTTCTGTGTACAGTAGAACCTTGTTAGTCTGGACACATTGATTTGTGTTTTAAGTGGAACCTTTTAGTCTGAACACTTTCGTTTGTGTGTGCATGTATAGTGGAACCTTGTTAGTTCGGCCACTGTGGTGATTTGAGTGTACAGCGGAACATTGTTAGTTCGGCCACTTTGGGTTGTTTGCACAGTGGAACATGTAACTTGTTTGTCAGAACACTTTGATTTGTGTGTGCAGTAAAACCTTATAAGTCAGGATATTTTGGTCTGTGTGTACAGTACAATCTTGTTAGTCTGGACACTTTCATATTTGTGTGTACAGTGGAATTTTATTTGCGTATACACTTTGGTTTGTGTACAACCTTGTTAGTCTGGAAATGTGTATGTGTGTGTACAGTAGAGACCTTGTTAGTCTGGATCCTTTGGTTTGTGTGTACAGTAGAGACCTTGGTAGTCTGGATCCTTTGGTTTGTGTGTACAGTAGAAACCTTGGTAGTCTGGACACTTTGGTTTGTGTGTACAGTAGAGACC
>NW_018467857.1:0-586 GCF_002113885.1 Mizuhopecten yessoensis
TAAAAATATTTTATGTCGCATTTCACACCTTTCGTTGTAACTCTCGTACACAAATTTTTCACACAAATCCACTCCGTTTCATACACAAATTCGCCATCAACTGTTCTGACCCAACTTCCGTTTCCGGTTGCAAACATGGCTGAAAAGATGGAGGTCGGTCGTAGAACGGTAAGATATCAACATTTTTTCTTCTCTTTTGCCGTTTAAGACTAAGATAATTTTGAATGGTATGTGGGATAAATATTTACAGCTGGTAATAGTTTATGTTGTGGAGACGTAAATCTTAATTAAGCGGCTAAAACTACGCCATGTGTTTCACCCCCGAATCAGGAGAATGGCACCAAAAACGGTAGGAGACAATGCAAACACAGTGGTGTTACTATACTAATCTAAACATGTACGCATATATGCTGATGGGTAATTAGTTTTGGAAAATATGCTTCAAAATAGTGGCCAGCTGGTGGCGCACATGTAGGGGATGCTAAGGAAGCCACTGCGCACTGTAAAATCGTTAAACAAGAGGCCCATGGGCCTTAACGGTCGGTCACCTGATCTATTTATACAGAGAGTTGATTTTGTTTTTAAC
>NW_018467858.1:0-586 GCF_002113885.1 Mizuhopecten yessoensis
TGGAAGAGTTCAAATGTGTCTTCAGGGGTGAATGAGTTAATATAGGACATGAAACATAAACAACCAAATCTGTACATTGTTTATTTTTTTACGATACATCATGCATTTTATACTTTATAGGTGTGGACCCTGTATAGGCATTGCTAAAAAATATGAAGAGCTTAGTGAGGCCTACAAAAATGTGGTTTTTCTCAAAGTCGATGTGGACATATGCCAGGTAAGACACCTTCAGTCTAAAATGTCAAAACATATATATTTGTATGCTAGAATGAATCATTGTATTTGCTGATGGATTGAAATTGGTAAATGGCATCCTCGCTACAAAGAGAGGCGTCGACACAAGGTTGTCCTTACCCGTCTCAGGATGGGTCATTCATGCATACATTATCCATTTGTATAAAATTAAAATTGAAGACCAGCCTCGATGTGTAGCTTGTCGAGCCGTTTACAGTAAAACACTTGTTATTAGATTGCGTCGACCTTGAGTTTATTCGAGGACATTTCTTACATAATAACGTTACATCAATACATAGAGAATAATACATGCATTTTTCCATATCACACCCAGTATCAACCCGAGACTGCA
>NW_018467859.1:0-586 GCF_002113885.1 Mizuhopecten yessoensis
CTCTCTCTCTCTCTCTCTCTCTCTCTCTCTCTCTCGCTCTCTCTATCGTTGTTTAAAAAACTGTATTAACGGAGGAGATTCATCTCTGACTAAGGTTATACATCAATGTTCGTGTAATAAAGTAAAACTATTTACATTTCTATCTTTATTTACTTTGTTTTTATATTCTCCAACATTCTAATTTTAGGCCGTTATATTTGTGGTACTGCCTGCAACTCAAGCTGACATCCAAGCCATCAAATATCCACAAAGTCTTGAAAAATGCCTAAAATCCTTTGGCGATGGCGAAGCTACACAAATTGTAGGAGAAAACCTGGCGTGCTTTTGCATTTCTACATTTGCTTTTCGCAACAAACAGAAGATCAAACCGCACGTGGCTAGCGAACAAGTACGTCAATACGTCGACAAGATGTCCCAAAACCCAACCAAAAGGAGGCGAAAACGAGGCACATTTTTACCACCAGGAAACCTGAGGTGAGAAAAATGTATTTAATCAACAAATCCTTTGACTCCAGACTATTAATACTGTAAATAGGTCGTAAACCCTACAAAACCAAACCAACCAAACACTACACTCCCGCCTTCA
>NW_018467860.1:0-586 GCF_002113885.1 Mizuhopecten yessoensis
ATTGGTTCTGATATATTTCCTTAGCTGTTGGTGTTGACATTTTCTTTTGGTTCTGATGTATTTCCTTAGCTGAACCCCTCTCCTTAGAGGCTTGATAGCAGGTCAGTAGAGGTGATCAGTCTTTGCCCCCGACGATCGGCTTCATGGTTTCTTTATAACGTTCACATTTGTCCTTAAATGGCAATTCCATTTTGTAACCAACTAACAATAAGTTGAATTGAAATGGTGAAGTAAGAAAATATTTTATCGGATGAAAAAAAACACAAAAGTGTGTGCATAGCTTGGAAAGTAACGATTTCAACTCCAGCAAATGTTATTTATTTCTTGTCTTGCTTTTTTATTCTTTAACTTGTCTTGCAAGACGTGGCATATTAAAGAAATCAAACTTTTGAAAATGCACGCAACATACATTCAACATAAATTTGGAGAAAGCCTGCTCTCATTGGGATATCTCGACGTAACATTGTGTAAGTTATTGATGATACTTCCGGTCACCGCACGCCGCCCGTCAAAGGCAGATAAGCCACAACAAATACTGAAGATATATCAGCCAATTGGGCTTGTTAAAGTGCCTTGCTACTGATGT
>NW_018467861.1:0-586 GCF_002113885.1 Mizuhopecten yessoensis
ATATCACTATAGTTTGTCACTATACAGACGATTTAGTGAAGGTATGGTAATCGTTGAGGGAAATCTTGAGATTTATTTAATTAAGCAATCCTTATTTTGCTATAGCCATGAGTTCCCCTATTGCTGGCTTATTTACAATGTGGTGGTTATATAAAATAACTCATAACAATAGGCTAAATACAAACGTAATCGCGGGAGAAATAAAAGTATGTAGTAAAGGTTATAAGGGAATAATAGAAAATGATATTTCAAATCTTTTTGCTCCTTTTTATTAAGTACGACAGACAAAAAGACTAGTTGTTAATGAACGCTTATAGTATCTAATTATCATTTTAAAGCTATGCCTACCATTGTAGACTTGCATGGAACAGCTCATTACGCAATTTATCGCTTATAATTATGATGTAATTATACCATTAGTGATGATGATGCTTTTAAAATCTGGTCCGTTTTTTTTATTAATCATTTGATCATTTTATAACATGGTTAGATCCTGAATCCTTTATTCGTAAAAACATACGTGACACTTCTAATACGCATTATGGCATATGCAAATCTTATACAGATGAACAGAAAGAAAAACTCA
>NW_018467862.1:0-587 GCF_002113885.1 Mizuhopecten yessoensis
AAGTTCAAGAGGGACATTAAAACTCACCTCTTCACGTCTGCATTTATAATCCTTGCAAAGACGTCATGTAAAAATACCACCCTTTTATTTGTTCAATTATGTGCACATTGCTTGCTTAAATGTATAAAAGTTATCGTAAGCCTTTGTTTTTTGTTTTCACAATTATAACCATTACTATTATCCATATGCTGTAAAGCGCTATAGAGTAATTTTACAAATTATATAGGGCGCTATATAAATGTTGTATATTGTATTGTATTGTGAGTGATAACATTGTGGACACGGTGTTTACAAAACAACATTGAGTAGTAACACACATCAAAGATTGGAAATTCTATATTAATTTCTTTTCAGTTGTGTGCGATAACATTGTGGACACGGTGTCCACTATGTAACGCCGAGTAATAACACACATCAAAGATGTGGAATGCTATTTTAATTTCTTCTCAGTTGTGTTTAATTACATTGTGGACACGGTTTCCACAAAGTAACATTGAGTATTAAAACACATAAAAGATGTGGAATGATATTTTATTCCTTCACAGCAGTGTGTGATTATATTGTGGACACGGTGCCCACAAAGCAAT
>NW_018467863.1:0-587 GCF_002113885.1 Mizuhopecten yessoensis
GGGCAAATCTCTCTTCTAAAGAGGCAACCAGCATCGTGTAGTGTTATATAGCGTCATCTGGTAAATCTCCTAGGACCCCCTGTGCTTGGCCGCGTAGACAAACAGCAAGGTGCATGCCCCTTTCTTCCATACTCCATTTATTTATCCGCGCACAGGTATCAAAATGTGACTTGAATTCTTTCCATGAGCCAGAACCGTCATACGTCGCTGGTTTAACACGAACTCCGTGTCTATCTGTAGAGTTTGCCCCACCAGTCTTGACAACATCTCTGGGTTCTTCTCCTGGTGTTGGTGGTGGAAGATACCTCCTTCTGGACCTCCTCTGCGTTATATGCGCCATACCACTTCCCCCTACAGGCGGATGTTCACATTCGTTCATGCCGAAGATCCTCTGCTCAGTATCCACAAATTTCACCCTGGGCCGCGCCCCTACGTCGGGCGGTGCATAACTCGTAGCCCCTGGCAGGTGTGTGTAATCTTCCTTCATCGCACGGTGGTCCAACGGCGAGGTTGTCTCAGGAGTTTTTGTATCCCCTTGTTGAAGTTGTCCAGATTGCGGTGCACTGGCAACACCAGAATCACAACCT
>NW_018467864.1:0-587 GCF_002113885.1 Mizuhopecten yessoensis
ATAGGGTTATACTGTAATGAGATAGGGTTATACTGTAATCAGATAACATTATACTGTAATGAGGTAGGGTTATACTGTAATCAGATAGGATTATACTGTAATGAGATAGGGTTATACTGTAATCAGATAGAGTTATACTGTAATTAGATATTTTTACTGTAATTAGATAAAGTTATACTAAAAATCAGTTGTAGATCAGATAGAGTTATACTATAAATCAGTTGTAGATCAGATAGAGTTATACTGTAAATTTGTTGTAGATCAGATAGAGTTATACTGTAAATCAGTTGTAGCTCAGATAGAGTTATACTGTAAATCAGTTGTAGATCAGATAGGGTTATACTGTAAATCAGTTGTAGATCAGATAGAGTTATACTGTAAATCAGTTGTAGATCAGATAGAGTTATACTGTAAATCAGTTGTAGATCAGATAGAGTTATACTGTAAATCTGTTGTAGATCAGATAGTGTTATACTATAAATCAGTTGTAGATCAGATAGAGTTATACTGTAAATCAGTTGTAGATCAGATAGTTTTATACCGTAAATCAGTTGTAGATCAGATAGAGTTATACTGTAATCAGATAT
>NW_018467865.1:0-587 GCF_002113885.1 Mizuhopecten yessoensis
ATAATCTCCCATCAATGCCTTCTTTTATCAATTTGAACCACAAGTCTGCAAGGTCTGCAATATCGTACAAAATGCACATCGGTTGAAAACACCAATGCCGGCAATGGAAACAATTTTAACGCTCATGCAATTTATCAGAAATATCGTCTGTTACACTGCACTGGTCAATAGGGGTTCGTTACAAATGTCTGAAATACACATATTCTATAGACCTACTGACACATATGTTACAGACCTACTGATATGAGTCACAGCACACATAAACATTTCAGACATTTGTAACGAACCTGTGCTCCGTCGTAAGATCACTCACTTCAAACGCTATTAGTTTCACGCGTCTCGCATCTACGGTTCCTCAGTTTATTTCTGACGACAGGTCAAATAACGAGGCTGTTATAGAATCTACCGACTGTTGTCAGGTTCCCATACAATCAACAAATAAATTCACGCCTGGATTCTTCACAAAATTAGCAAAGAGAAAAGTTCGAATTAACTTCCAAAAATAAATCCCTCGTGGAGGGCAAGGTCGCATTTACCGTGTTCACTAGCGCGCATTATGTTGTTTGCTTGCAAAGCTGTGTCATTCA
>NW_018467866.1:0-262 GCF_002113885.1 Mizuhopecten yessoensis
CACATGTACTTGTTCGGTGTTTCTAGGACACATGTACTTGTTCGAAGATTCTTGGGCACTTGTGCTTGTTCGATGTTTCTAGGACACATGCACTAGTTCGATGTTTCTAGGACACATGTACTAGTTCGAAGTTTCTTGGGCACTTGTATTTGTTCGATGTTTCTAGGACACATGCACTAGTTCGATGTTTCTAGGACGCATGTACTAGTTCGATGTTTCTAGGACACATGTACTTGTTCGATGTTTCTAGGACACATGTACT
>NW_018467866.1:366-587 GCF_002113885.1 Mizuhopecten yessoensis
CTAGGACACATGTACTTGTTCGATGTTTCTAGGACACATGTACTTGTTCGATGTTTCTAGGACACATGTACTTGTTCGGTGTTTCTAGGACACATGTACCTGTTCGATATTTCTTGGGCACTTGTGCTTGTTCGATGTTTCTAGGACACATGCACTAGTTCGATGTTTTTAGGACGCATGAACTAGTTCGATGTTTCTAGGACACATGTACTTGTTCGATG
>NW_018467867.1:0-587 GCF_002113885.1 Mizuhopecten yessoensis
CATGTAGAGCCCACAACTTTCCCTGTAGAGCCCACAACTTTCCCTTTAAAGCTCACAACTGTCCCTGCAGAGCCCACAACTGTGCCTGTGGAGCCCACACAAATGTCCATGTAGAGCCCACAACTTTCCCTGTAGAGCCCACAACTTTCCCTGTAGAGCTCACAACTGTCCCTGCAGAGCTCACAACTGTGCCTGTGGAGCCCACACAAATGTCCCTGTAGAGCCCACAACTTTCCCTGTAGAGCTCACAACTGTCCATGTAGAGCTCACAACTGTCCCTGCAGAGCTCACAACTGTCCCTGTAGAGCCAACAACTGTCCCTGTAGAGCCCACAACTTTCCCTGTAGAGCTCACAACTGTCCCTGTAGAGCTCACAACTGTCCNTAGAGCCCACAACTGTCCCTGTAGAGCTCACAACTGTCCCTGTAGAGCTCACAACTGTGCCTGTGGAGCCCACACAAATGTCCCTGTATAGCCCACAACTGTCCCTGTAGAGCCCACAATATTCCCTGTAGAGCCCACAACTGTCGATGTAGAGCCTGCAACTGTCCCTGTAGAGCCCATAACTTTCCCTGTAGAGCCCACAA
>NW_018467868.1:0-587 GCF_002113885.1 Mizuhopecten yessoensis
CAATATCAGTAGATACCTGGTAGTGGGACAACTGTATCAATAGTAACCTTTTAGTGGGACCACTGTATCAATAGTGACCTGGCAGTGGGACAACAATATCAGTAGATACCTGGTAGTGGGACCACTGTATCAGTAGTAACCTGGCAGTGGGACAACTGTATCAGTAGTAACCTGGTAGTGGGACAACAATATCAGTAGATACCTGGTAGTGGGACCACTGTATCAGTAGTAACCTGGCAGTGGGACAACTGTATCAGTAGTAACCTGGTAGTGGGACAACAATATCAGTAGATACCTGGTAGTGGGACCACTGTATCAGTANATCAGTAGATACCTGGTATTGGGACCACTGTATCAGTAGTAACCTGGTAGAGGGACAATTGTATCCTTGCTGACCTGATAGTGTGATCACTGTATCAGTAGTGACCTGGTAGTGGGATCACTGTATCAGTAGATACCTGGTAGTTGGACAACAATATCAGGAGTGACCTGGAAGTGGAATCACTGTACCAGTAGTGAACTGGTAGTTGGATAACTGTATAAGTAGTGACCTGGTAGTGGAACAACTGTATCAGTGGTGACCTGGT
>NW_018467869.1:0-587 GCF_002113885.1 Mizuhopecten yessoensis
ACATACGGTCTATAAAACAGAGACTGGGACAGGCATTTCTCCAGTTGACACAGGTCTATAAAACAGAGACTGTGAGAGGCATTTCTCCAGTAGACATACGGTCTTTAAAACAGAGACTTGGACAGTCATTTCTCCAGTAGACATACGGTCTATAAAACAGAGACAGGGACAGGCACTTCTCCAGTAGACATACGGTCTGTAATACAGAGACTGTGACAGGCATTTCTCCAGTAGACATACGGTCTTTAAAACAGAGACTGGGACAGGCATTTCTCCAGAAGACATACGGTCTATAAAACAGGGACGGGGACAGGCAATTCTCCAGTAGACATACGGTCTATAAAACAGGGACGGGGACAGGCAATTCTCCAGTAGACATACGGTCTATAAAACAGAGACTGTGACAGGCATTTCTCCATTAGACATACGGTCTATAAAACAGAGCCTGGGACAGGCATTTCTCCAGTAGACATACGGTCTATAAAACAGAGACGGGGACAGGCATTTCTCCAGTAGACATACGTCTTTAAAACAGAGACCGGGGCCGGGATTTTTCCAGTAGACATACGGTCTTTAAAACAGAGACT
>NW_018467870.1:0-587 GCF_002113885.1 Mizuhopecten yessoensis
ACAATATTAAAAATCAGATAAATTACATTTTGATTTATATTTCCTTTGTAAATTTCTTTAAAAAAAATCCCTTTATTATATCTGGTTATACGTTACTATCTGGCTATACGTACATCTCGCTACAGAAGTTCTTTATCCACAGGTGTTGATTACACTTTCGACCACTGATGACTACATCATCACGACATGCATCAGGGTCATAGTTCAGGGTCACAACAAAGTTTACATCCGGGCATCGGTAACAGTTGACGTCACAGACTGTACGAAACCACAATTTGAGTACATCAAATCAGCACAGGTGTTAGATGCCGTTGGGTTACAACTCTATGATGAAGGTACGAACATGTTCACAAAGACATTGAATTGATCGGAGATTCATACAGCATACATATTTACGAGAGTTGTCTAAGATTGTCGAATGTGATATTTTACTACAATCAATATCATGTAAATGTTTTGATATTTTTTAACCACTTTGAAATTGAAATAGTGTTGCTCGAAAATGTAATTGTAGGTTATACCACAAAGTTGAAGTCTCGATCTATTTCCAAATCTCGCCAAGTTGAAATTCAAAAATGAAAACATAC
>NW_018467871.1:0-587 GCF_002113885.1 Mizuhopecten yessoensis
ACTACCATAAACAGGGGAAAATATATATACATGTACTACCATTAACAGGGGCAAAATCTATATACATGTACTACCATTAACAGGGGGGAAATCTATATACATGTACTACCATTAACAGGGGGGGAAATCTATATACATGTACTACAATTATAAAGGGGAAAATCTATATACATGTACTACCATTAACAGGGGGGGGGGGAATCTATATACATGTACTACCATTAACAGGGGGAAATATATATACATGTACTACCATTAACAGGGGGGGAAATCTATATACATGTACTACCATTAACATGGGGAAAATCTATATACATGTACTACCATTAACAGGGGGAAATCTATATACATGTACTACCATTAATAGAGGGAAAATCTATATACATGTACTACCATTAACAGGGGGGAAAATCTATATACATGTACTACCATTAACAGGGGGGAANTATATACATGTACTACCATTAACAGCGGGGGGATATATATACATGTACTACCATTAACATGGGGAAAATCTATATACATGTACTACAATTAATAGCGGGGAAATTCTATATACATGTACTACCATTTACAGGGGGAAAAAT
>NW_018467872.1:0-587 GCF_002113885.1 Mizuhopecten yessoensis
TTTACTATCTACCCTCTCTACAGATTGACTGTCTACCCTCTCTACTCATTTACTGTTTCCTCTCTCTACAGATTTACTACATATCCTCTCTACATATTTACTGTCTACTCTCACTACAGATTTACTGTCTATTCTCTCTACAGATTTACTGTCTACTCTCTCTACAGATTTAATATCTACTCTCTCTACTTATTTACTGTCTACTCTCTTTACAGATATACTATTTATTTCCTCTCTTAACAGATTTAATGTCTACACTCTCTACAGATTTAATGTCTACTCTCTCTACATATTTACTGTCTACTCTCACTACAGATTTACTGTCTATTCTCTCTACAGATTTACCGTTTACTCTCTCTAAATACGTACTGTCTACTTTGTCTACAGATATACTGTCTACTTTCTCTACAGATTTACTGTCTACTCTCCACTTATGTACTGTCTGTCTACTCTCTCTACAGATTTACTGTCTACTCTCACTACAGATTTACTGTCTACTCTCACTACAAATANTTATTCTCTCTACATATGTTCTGTCTACTCTCTCTCTACAGATTTACTGTCTACCCTCACTACATATTTACTGT
>NW_018467873.1:0-587 GCF_002113885.1 Mizuhopecten yessoensis
TCTTTTTTGCTCTGTATAATGTAACAACTATCACGTGTCCATTACTTACCTCAGAAGATATCTTGACAACGGCAGGATTCGCGTTTGATATCAAAACCGATCGTCTACATTAAAATATGACTTTGTTATTGGTTTGTGACCCAATATACAAAAAGGTTTAAAAATAATCATGTAATACAAAAAATAAGACTTTTTTTCGCGTAATATATGAATATACATTCGTAGATGTTTTATAAGTGAAATGCATTATTGTGAAATGGTTTTACTTCAGAGCAGGTTAAAATAAAAATACTCAGATGCGGTTTAGATTTTGTAATAAATTAGTCCTCCATTGGATAGAAACAATCTTAATAAAACCCAATAGCAATGAAACTTAAACTTGTACTTTACAAATTAATAAAGCTCATGATATATGATGACGGCTTCCACTAAGGACGGATCATTTTAACGTCATATTGAATTACAACGAATTTCATATTTGCAAAAGTAAGTAATATATTCTAACACAGTATTACGTATGCATGGTATTTCTGGACAGCTGACAAATTATAAGGAAAGCCATGTAAAATAAGTTTTTAAATTCATAT
>NW_018467874.1:0-587 GCF_002113885.1 Mizuhopecten yessoensis
CAGTACTTTAGGATCCGATCACTATCCCATCATCTCCAAATTTAAATTCAGCCCAATCAGAAATGAAATAGAATTCCCACCTAAATGGATATTTGATAAAGCTGACTGGAGTAAATTTCAAACGTTATGTCAAAAAATAGATAAAGACCAAATTAAAAACACAGATATAAATGAATATACAAATAATTTAACAAAAAAGTTAGTAGAAATAGCCACTGAGTGTATCCCCAAAACATCCGGGAAAATAAAAGAAAGAAAACAAAATCCGTGGTGGAACGAAAACTGTTCAATAACCAAAAAAATCAAACGTAGATGGGAAAATATTGCTAATAAAAAACCCTCTGAAATGAATATTCAAATTATAAGATAGCCAAAAATAAAATTAACAGAACATGCAAAAAATATAAAAAAAACAAAACTGGCTAGAATTTTGTAACTCCCTAAATGATAAATCAAACACCAAAATCGTATGGGACAAAATAAAAGCCATTCAAGGCATACCTCCTCAAGAAATGCCCATATTAGGGGAAAACGCAGAAGGCAAAACCAATTTAGAAAAAGCCAACATCCTAGCGACACAATTTCAA
>NW_018467875.1:0-587 GCF_002113885.1 Mizuhopecten yessoensis
CGCCTGATGGAGACAGTGCTGGCTAAGCTTCATTGGGAAATATGCTTGGTGTACATTGTTGACATTATTGTTTTAGGGAAAACGTTTCATGAAGCAATAGTCAACTTGGAAAAAGTGTTCGACAGACTACGTCAGGCAGGACTAAAACTCAAGGCCAAGAAATGTCATCTATTTAGAAAACAAGTGTTATTCCTGGGTTACATTGTTTCAGGAGATGGCATATCAACAGACCCAGAAAAGGTGAAAGCAGTGAAAGAATGGCCACTGCCTGTGACGCAGACAGATATGAGGTCATTTATTGGACTTTGTAGCTACTATAGACGTTTCATTCACAGGTTTGCCGAGATCGCAAAACCACTTCACCAGCTGACAGAGAAGGGAACATCTTTCACTTGGACAGACAGATGCCAAATTGCATTCGATACGCTTAAGAAATGTTTGACCACAGCACCAATCTTAGCCTACCCTGATTTTTCCAAACCATTCATCTTGGACACAGATGCAAGTCAATTTGGTATTGGTGGAGTCTTGTCCCAGTGTAGTGATGGCAAGGAAAGCGTGATATCTTACAGTAGTAGAGCACTTAC
>NW_018467876.1:0-587 GCF_002113885.1 Mizuhopecten yessoensis
TTGTCACTGTGTGTTGACGCTGAGTATATTTTGTCATTGTGTGTTAACACTGTGTATAATTTTTGTCAGTGTATGTTGACGCTGTGTATATTTTGTCACTGTGAATTGACACTGTGTATAATTTGTCCTGTTCGTTGACGCTATGTATATTTTGTCACTGTGTGTTTACGCTGTGTATATTTTGTCACTGCGAATTGACACTGTGTATAATTTGTCCTGTTGGTTGGCGCTGTGTATATTTTTTCACTGTTTGTTGACGGTGTGTATATTTGGTCACTGTTTTGATGCTGTGTATATGTTGTCACCGTGTGTTGACGGTGTGTATATTTTGTCCTGTTGGTTGACGCTGTGTATATTTTTTCACTGTGTGTTGACGCTGTGTATATTTTCTCACTGTGTGTTTACGCTGTGTATATTTTGTCACTGTGTGTTGACGCTGTGTATAATTTGTCCTGTTGGTTGACGCTGTGTATATTTTTTCACTGTGTGTTGACGGTGTGTATATTTGGTCACTGTGTTGATGCTGTGTATATGTTGTCACCGTGTGTTGACGGTGTGTATATTTTGTCCTGTTGGTTGACGCTGTG
>NW_018467877.1:0-587 GCF_002113885.1 Mizuhopecten yessoensis
TCCTACTACTACCTAACATCCTACACTATCCTAAAACCTACCTAAAATCCTATACCTACCTTACATCCTAAGCCAACCTTACATCCTACACTTAACTAACATCCTATACCTACCTTACATCATATGCCTACCTAACATCCTATACCTACCTTACATCCTATGCCTACTTAACATCTTACACCTACCTAGCATCCTATGCCTACCTAACATCCTATGCTTACCTAACATCCTATACCTGACATCCTACACCTACCTAACATCCTATGCCTACCTAACATCCTATGCTTACCTAACATCCTATACCTAACATCCTACACCTACCTAACATCCTATGCCTACCTAACATNATACACCTACCTAACATCCTATGCCTACCTTACATCCTACACCTACCTTACATCCTTCACCTACCTAACATCCTATACCTACCTAACATCCTACACTTACATAACATCCTACACCTACCTTACATCCTACACCTACGTTACATCCTATACCTGCCTTATATCCTACGCCTACCTTACATCCTACACCTACTTTACATCCTACGCCTACCTTACATCCCATTCCTACCTTACATCCTATGC
>NW_018467878.1:0-587 GCF_002113885.1 Mizuhopecten yessoensis
GTAAGGTTACGATATAGTTGACTATTTATATTAAATGTAAGGTTAAACTATAGTTGACTATTGATATCAAATGAAATGTTACAGTATAGTTGACTATTGATATTAACTGAAAGGTTACGATATAGTTGAGTATTGATATTAAATGAAAGGTTACAATATAGTTGACTATTGATATTAACTGAAAGGTTACAGTATAGTTGACTAGTATTGATATTAAATGTAAGGTTACACTATAGTTGACTATTGATATTAACTGAAAGGTTACGATATAGTTGACTATTGATATTAACTGAAAGGTTACNTTGATATTAAATGTAAGGTTACACTATAGTTGACTATTGATAATAAATGAAAGGTTACACTTTAGTTGATTATTGATATTAAATGTAAGGTTACGATATAGTTGACTATAGATATTAACTGAAAGGTTACGATATAGTTGGCTATTGATATTAAATGTAAGGTTACAGCATAGTTGACTATTGATATTAAATGTAACGTTACACTATAGTTGTCTATTGATATTAACTGAAAGGTTACAGTATAGTTGTCTATTGATATTAAATGAAAGGTTACACTTTAGTTGA
>NW_018467879.1:0-587 GCF_002113885.1 Mizuhopecten yessoensis
AGATAACAGTGTACAGAGGGTGGAGAGATAGCTGTGTATAGAGGGGTGGAGAGATAGCAGTGTACATAGGATGAAGAGTCAACAGTGTACAGAGGGTGGAGAGATAGCTGTGTACAGAGGGTGGAGAGATAAGAGTGTACAGAGGGTGGAGAGATAGCTGTCTACAGAGGGTGGAGAGATAAGAGTGTACAGAGGGTGGAGAGATAGCTGTGTATAGAGGGGAGGAGAGATAGCAGTGTACAGCGGGTGGAGTGATAGCAGTGTACAGAGGGAGGAGAGATAGCAGTGTACAGATGGGTGGAGGGATAGCAGTGGACAGAGGGATGGAGAGATAGAAGTGTACAGAGGGTGGGGAGATGGCAGTGTACAGAGGATGGAGAGATAGCAGTGAATAGAGGGTGGAGAGATAACAGTGAACTGTGTACAGAGGGTGGAGAGATAGCATTGTACAGAGGGTGGAGTGATAGCAGTGAATAGAGGGTGGAGAGATAGTAGTGTACAGAGGTTGGAGAGATGGCAGTGAATAGAGGGTGGAGAGATAACAGTGAACAGAGGGTGGAGAGATAGCAGTGAACAGAGTATGCAGA
>NW_018467880.1:0-587 GCF_002113885.1 Mizuhopecten yessoensis
ACTGAGTACACTATAACTATACAACACTTGTATACTGAGTACACTTAACCTATACAACACCTGTATACTGAATACACTATAACTATACAACACATGTATACTGAGTACACTATAATCGTACAACACCTGTAAACTGAGTACACTATAACTATACAACACCTGTATACTGAGCACACTATAACCATAGAACACCTGTAAACTGAGTACACTATAACTATACAACACTTGTATACTGAGTACACTATAACTATACAACACTTGTATACTGAGTACACTTAAACTATACAACACCTGTATACTGAATACACTATAACTACACAACACATGTATACTGAGTACACTATAATCGTACAACACCTGTAAACTGAGTACACTATAACTATACAACACTTGTATACTGAGTACACTATAACTATACAACACTTGTATACTGAGTACACTATAACTATACAACACCTGTATACTGAGTACACTATAACTATACACCACCTGTATACTGAATACACTATAAATATACAACACCTGTATACTGAGTACACTAAAACTTTACAACACCTGTATACTGAGTACACTATAACTATACACCA
>NW_018467881.1:0-587 GCF_002113885.1 Mizuhopecten yessoensis
TCTCTGTGTAGCTTGTCTTGTTACGTCTCCGTGTAACTTGTCTTGCTATATCTTCGTGTAACTTGTCTTGTTTTCATCTCTGTGTAACTTGTCTTGTTATATCTCCGTGTAACTTTTCTTGTTACGTCTCCGTGTAACTTGTCTTGTTACATCACCGTGTAACTTGTCTTGTTTCATGCAAGTGTTACTTGTTTTGTTTCATGTCCATGTAACTTGTCTTGTTACATCACCGTGTAACTTGTCTTGTTTCATGCAAGTGTTTCTTGTTTTGTTTCATGTCCATGTAACTTGTCTTGTTACATGCCCGTGTAACTCGGCTTGTTATATCTCCGTGTAACTTTTCTTGTTACATCACCGTGTAACTTGTCTTGTTTCATGCCAGTGTAACTTGTCTTGTTACCTCCCCGTGTAACCAGTCTTGTTACAACTTCGATAACATATGTAACTTGTCGTTTTTCATGTCTTGTCTTGTTTTATCTCCGTTCAACTTGTCTTGTTACATGCCAGTGTAACTTGTCTTGTTACATGCCCGTGTAACTTGGCTTGTTATATCTCCGTGTAACTTGTCTTGTTACATCTCCATGTAA
>NW_018467882.1:0-587 GCF_002113885.1 Mizuhopecten yessoensis
TTCCCATCTCATCTTCAATTCAGCAGAGAGTGGACTGTCCCAGTCGGTCTTATCCCTACACAACTGCTGGAGAATCTGCTTTCTAACCAAGAGGAATGGCGAAATGAATCCGAGAGGGTCATACACGGAACACAATGTAGACAGCACACCTCGTCTGGTCAACGGACGATCGTTAAGGACTATCCGAAATTGGAACGAATCTGACTCAACGCACCACTGAATCCCAAGAGCTCTCTCAACAGGAAGCTTGTCATGAAGGATATAAATGTTCTTGAGGCCCTTGGCTCTATCTTCTTGCGGAATATGCGACAAGACCTCCTTTGAGCTGGATATAAATTTGTGCAATCTCGTGCCACCTTTGCTGCACATCCCCTTACATCCATTGATCATGTTCACAGCTTCCTGAACAGTAGGTAAGGATTTCAATCCGTCATCGACGTAAAAGTCGCGCTTCACAAAATTCGCCACGTCCTGCCCGAATTCTGCTTCGTTGTCGGCAGCCATTTGCTTTAAACTGAAGTTAGCGCACCCTGGTGATGACGCTGCCCCGAACAGATGCACATTCATCCGATACTCCAGAACTTGTT
>NW_018467883.1:0-587 GCF_002113885.1 Mizuhopecten yessoensis
TTATCATGACTGCATTCGTCTCTTTATGCCCAGCACATGTATATAAAGTTTTGGGGAGGGGATTTCAACCATTTCAAAAAGTTTGTGATGTTATAAAATGAACAGGAATGTATCCAAGGGTGGGGCCAGACCCTAGAGCCATCCTGGAAGCAACTATGCATTCTTCTTTTCATACTCATCAATTGTATACATGGTGATACGGTGGGGATCTCAACCATTTCCAAGTGATAAACTTATTTTGGCCCCAATTTTGAATCTCCACCACCTAGGGATGCTTTCAGTCAAATATGGTTGATATCCATCTCTTAGTTTCAGAGAAAAAGTCGCTTAAAGCAATGTAGCCGAACTGCCCCCTTTTGGCCCCGCCCCTCAGCCCCCTGGGGGACAGCCCCACTATTTGTATAATTTTGAATCCCCATCACCTAGGGACGCTTCCAGTTAAATATGGTTGATATCCATTTCTTAGTTCCAGATAAGTAGTTTAAAGCAATATAGCCAAATTGCCCTATTTTGGCCCCGCCCCTCACCCCCTAGTTGCTCAACCCCAAGATTTGTACAATTATGAATTCCCACCACCTAGGGATGCT
>NW_018467884.1:0-587 GCF_002113885.1 Mizuhopecten yessoensis
CATACGCTATTGTTCTGTGTGACATCCGCTATTGTTCTGTGTGACATACGCTATTGTTCTGTGTGACATACGCTATTGTTCTGTGTGACGTACACTGTGATATTGTCCTGTGTGATGTACAATGGGCTATTGTTCTGTGTGATGTACAATGCGCTATTGTTCTGTGTGATGTACACTGTGATTTTGTTCTGTGTAACATACACTGTGATATTGTTCTGCGTGACATACACTATTTTCTGTGTGACGTACACTGTGATATTGTTCTGTGTGACATACACTATTGTTCTGTGTGACGTACACTGTGATATTGTTCTGTGTGACATACACNTGTACACTGTGAATATGGTAATTGCAGGAGAAACTGTCCCCAGAGTTCCTGCAATTGATTAAATACCAGGCTTTGACTACAAACACAAAAATCTACTTTGGGAACTCCATCCCAGACATCTTTCTGGACCAGGCTGCAGGGGGAGTGTCATCAGCCACAGTAGCGGCTGTGGCAGACAAGAAACAACAAAAGGAGGTCAGTTAAAGGACACAGCTAGGTCTGGTAAAGGACATCTAGAGGTCAAGTAAGGAGCACAGAG
>NW_018467885.1:0-587 GCF_002113885.1 Mizuhopecten yessoensis
AAACATCCGCATTTTTACTTTTTGTGCCTGTGGCAAAAACTGAAAATAAAATAAAAAGTCATGAAAGAGATAAATGCAACGGCCATCAGTTACAAGATTTTCCGGTTATTTTTCATCCTTCCGGAAAAACCCCGATGAAGGCCGATGGAGTGTGGCGTGATTGTGACGTCATCGTATGATAATCTCTGAACCACGTTTCATGCCTGCTAGTATCAAAATTTATGTGGTAGATTTTTTTCGAACATACATGTAATGTATATTAGTTTTTATCTAAATAAACAAGTAATAAAACATGGGTATTGTTTTCACTCTATGAAGATGTTCATGTATGGGTTGAAACACAACTGTCTTTGCTTCAATGATACACTTCCGGTTTCCCCACTGGACGTCTACTTCCGGACGAAAAAAAATAAAGGCAAGGTGTAAAACACACGCACGCATTTGTTACCATTAAAGAGCTTCGCTCGGGCGCCTTCGGCGCTCGAGAGCTACGCTCTTATAAAGGTAATTTTCATCATTTAAATGTTTAAATGTTTCAGACGAGACTATAGGTTACTTAAAGGTTTGCATTTATTTGACGTTTGACC
>NW_018467886.1:0-587 GCF_002113885.1 Mizuhopecten yessoensis
AGATAAAATTTGAGTAATTCTACTTTGGTGATGTAATATTGCTTTTTATTGGTCAATAATCATGAATTATGATTGAAGGTCAGAGTCTGAGTTTGAGCATGAGAAGGGTTTCTTGAATACAATCCCTGCAGGCCCATGCACTTTCCTTTTTGTGGGAATGATACCAGGCATCTAAGGGGTATACTTATGCTGAACAACTGATTTTTAAAAAAAAGTTTCAATATGATCAATGGTTCTGATTGGCTGAGTTGCATAGGGAGTAGTACATTTGATGTAAAATGACAGACTTTCAAGTTTTGGGAATCAACAATACGATGTTGTACTATTTCAGGATGTAAATACACGGGCCATTGGGGTGAATGTAACCCTGTAACAGGGAAGAGGACAAGGACCCTCCAACCAAAACAACACAACCAGCCAGATTGTCTGCAGCCCAAGATCCAGACCAAGGATTGTAGTAAGTTTTCCATTCACTCTAAGCTCTCCTCCCCTCACTCTGAGCTGTCCTTCCCTCACTCTGAGCTGTCCTCCACTCACTCTGAACTGTCCTCCACTCACTCTGAGCTGTCCTCCACTCACTCTGAGCT
>NW_018467887.1:0-587 GCF_002113885.1 Mizuhopecten yessoensis
AGACTATGCTGGTAGATCAGTCAGCCTCTAAGTTGCTAGGGGACAATACAAATATAGCTCCTGTTGTAATTAGAGGGGACGGGAACTGTATGTTCAATTCTATTTCAATGGCCATTCAGGGAAACGAGCTTTTAGCAACAGAAATCCGGGTAAGAACTTGTATCGAAATTGTTCAAAATGAGAAATTTTACCAGAATTATCATCTGCACGATAGACTAAGTGTTGTCAGTCCTTTGCTTAATGAAGCTGTAAAAGAGAGTGCTAGAAATAAGTCTTTATGTTCAGCATGGACCATGCATGCAGCTGCAACAGCAATAGGTAGATCAATCAAGTCCATTTTCCCCGCGGTGAATGGTGTTTTAGATCCGAGTGTAGGAATTCTAAATACGATATTCAATCCTCGACTCATGGACTTCGAATCATTTTGTACCACTAATGAAACGTGATGCCAATTCAGTTATAGATATTGATAGTGAAATAGACTTCCCCTCTCTACCATCACCGTCCTCATGTGTGAAGGTGGAACCAATTTCGCCCACCAAGGACGACATGTCCCCTATTGCATGTAGTACTCCCACTCAGGACGA
>NW_018467888.1:0-587 GCF_002113885.1 Mizuhopecten yessoensis
AATAAATGTAGAAAATAAGTTGGTGCATGTTCTGTATGTACCATCGTATTTTTACGTTCAAAACAACAAAGAAAACTATATTTTACCTTTCAATTGTTTTCTTTTCGTCTCAATATGAAATTTTGACGAACCATTTATATCAAAAAGTTTTTGCTGGATCGATGTCGCGTTTCCTTGGGTTATAACTTTCGTCAGACAACGATTATTATTAGTATACTCTTCAGACGCATTAACACAGAAGAGATATTATTTAAATCGTCGTAAAGACATGTTAAAAGAAATGACATCAAAGAAACAGAAAGGTAAAGGACAACCGTCAAACTAAAGAGTTGAAGTGACTATACTTTTATCTGTTTTCAGGTACTTTAGTATTGAAAAGATACTACATGTAACTGTTTCGAAAAAAGGGATTTGAGACTTGTTACATGATGTACATTATTATAAATCTATCTCGTGTTTGCTAAAGGTCAATACAGTCTCATATAAAGTGTCTGACTGTAAATGGTTCATGCTTTGTTTTGAGGGTCAGGCGACAAACTCAATCGGAAAACATCTGGGCAGTTCTGTCATAATTCAAATCTGACGCA
>NW_018467889.1:0-587 GCF_002113885.1 Mizuhopecten yessoensis
CCAATTCGGCAGTGTTTCCCACGAACGAGTACGCATATGACCCATCCTCGGTTCTGCTCACTTTCGCTCTCTGCTCCCCTGGAATATGTCATAACAAATTTCGAAGACGGAGGGTTTCCGATGATATCATAGGCACATATTATGTAAGCCTCAGCTGGAGCTGACAAATGTATTCGTTTGTATTGGATTCTCTCAAAGATGTGGACTAGACACACATTTACTCTTCTTCATCAGCAACTCTCCTCGATCACTCAGTACAACATGACCATCATGGACGTCTCGACAATAATCGGGACAATATCTACATCACTACTTCCCTAACCTTTAGTATTTACATATCGTGTCATGTTTCCGTGATTGTTTTTTACTTCTGACTTTGATATTGGCTATCGGGTATCGCCCCGGTTCTCGCTTTAAGGGCGTGACATTACTTGGTTTTCACAGATTTACATGGCATGTGTCATCGATGAGCATAATAATTTTGCTATGACATATTCAAGGGTTGCAGAGAGTGAAAGTGAGCTTAGCCCTAAAATATCGAGGATGGAAACTATACAACAGTTGTAAACAGGTCGGTTAAGTATTTT
>NW_018467890.1:0-587 GCF_002113885.1 Mizuhopecten yessoensis
CCTGTTACTACATAAGCTGTGGTAATACAGGATGCCATACATACAATAAAGTTTGTCGTTGTTACAAAGGGTTATGTAGTGTGGCGTGGACAACGTCGTCGTTATAGAGCCAATGGACGGACGTAGTGTTATGTAGTTTGATGTCGGGGTTGATTCAGTATAAACTAGGAACTAAAATATATTATAATAACAAAGGTGTACTTACGTGACTTTGGCGATGACTTGGTGACGTATCCTGTCAGCAGACACGGTGTAACCCGCGTCGGAAATGCTTTGATATGTATTTCTAGCTGATTAGCCGAGCGTGTCTTAATTGATGGTTACCTTTACATAAGTAGTATTACGCGAAGTTGAATAAATATATGTAGACATTAAATAGGTAAAAATAGACCTGTCGAAAACGCCAATCGGGCGAATTCAATGTGTTACGGATATTTGTTTCCTTTGAAACATTTTGCAAAAAAAATAAACGTATTTCTGCAGATCAACACATAATGTAGATATTTTACATGGAATTTTCATTTCTGTACATAAAACTACAACTATTGTTTAGCCGCTTTTACCGTCGTGAAATGTTAACCTGCACT
>NW_018467891.1:0-587 GCF_002113885.1 Mizuhopecten yessoensis
CCTGGTTACGTCCATACACCTGGTTACGTCCATACACCTGGTTACAAAGTATTGCTCTCATCTATATCATGCCTACTACAAGACTAGTGCTATGTTGATTATACTCGCATCTATTGTGTATCTACTGAATACATATTGTGGATGCTGGTTTTGACCTATATTTTACGCTCGATGACTTTTTCGCTGCGAGCGGGGGATATCGATGACAGTGTATTCTTCTTGTCTTGATTATCGATGAATGATGTTTCCGTGTTTTCTATTTTGCAGTGAGGAAAAAACGGTTAGAAGATGGCAGCAAATCACAATCCTAGGCTTATGTAAACTATGCTGTGATTGGATGGTGACCGACCTTCGCAATCCTAGGAATCTCGTGACGAAAGACATAGACATGTTAGAACTATTACAATTAAGTAAAACTTTCCCATCGGAAGAAGGAGAGTGTCTCTGTGCCATTTGGGAAGACCAGTCCCATCTATAAACATCGCCGGACATCCTAATCCTTGGTCAGGGTCTGTATGGGACGTCCCAGACCAGGAGCAAAACAGTACATACCCCTGTCCTGTCCAAATGTCCCATGGCTTGTACAA
>NW_018467892.1:0-587 GCF_002113885.1 Mizuhopecten yessoensis
CCAGCCAATATCTGTCTCAACTCCCTGGGGAGCGTACAGCGGATGCTGCCATTTCGACGCACACAGCTAGCACCACGTACTTATCTATAGCTGAATAGACTGAAACAAGCGGAGTAAAATATCTTGTTCAAAGATACTGCACAGTGTCGTGAAGTGAATCGAACCCCCAACCTTCGATCACGAGCCCGGTGTCCTACCACTAAGCTACCGTCTGTATGTTCTTCCTCTTATGATTGAATTTATAAATATGTGATTAATGACTTGAATTATGATTGTATTGAACTTCCACTCCGTAGGTTATTCTGAAACGTAAAGTAGGTCTTTTATTGAGTGTAGCCTATCGACCAATAACATATTCAGGGGTTTAGTGGGTCAATGAAATTTGTACAACCGAGCCCTTCTATTTCTAATGCTTTATTAGCATAATGATTTGTAAACAAAATTTTCAACGATGGTTTATTTACTTACAGTTTAGATCAAACACCTTAATAAGCCGTACATATTTTCTTTATACAATCGTTATATGTCTTCGCTCAAATAAATGCAGTAATATATTTAAATGGCTTGAACGTATGCTAAGTTTATAT
>NW_018467893.1:0-587 GCF_002113885.1 Mizuhopecten yessoensis
TTGATTAGATTAGGTAGGTAGATTGATTAGATTAGGTAGGTAGGTTGGTAGGTAGATTGATTAGATAAGGTTCTTTGTAAATGATACTGTGATACCAGTCCTTACCGCCCTCTCGCGTCTTAATGGATGTAAGGAGACGGATTAATAGAAGTAATCTGTATTTGTTGAAGAATTATTCCATTATGTTTATTAATTATTGAATATTCTACATTATTTCTCCACGAGTTCTAGAATTTCTTAATGGGTTGAACGTTACCCAATTGATTTACATCGCACCAAAACGTCTCATAATGAAGATATAAAAAGTTAATATTTGTAACTGGATGAAAAACAATTATGTAAATTACATCACACTGATAAGCTGACAACACCATGCTATGTTAGGTTTTAAAATATTGATCTTAATTTATAATTAGTTAATTGATTGATACATTAATTAGTGAGATCGGTATTGATCAGCAGGCTTTTGTACCGGGACCTTATCTGACATACACGGGTCATAGACACAACACAACACAGCTGGTCCCACAAACTGGACAGGAGACCTTCGCCGTCGCTGTGTCGGTGATAATGAATGAAATGAAATG
>NW_018467894.1:0-587 GCF_002113885.1 Mizuhopecten yessoensis
ATAACTCTGCAATACGCAAAGACGGAATATTAAAATGACTGTTCAAAAAGGGAAAAGAGAAAATATACAAAATTGGCGTCCACTTACCGGGTAAAATACAGATTACAAAATAATTGCTAAAGTAGTTAGTAACAGAATCGAACCTTTACTCCCTAAGATAATACATACAGACCAGAAAGGATTTGTACCAGGTAGAAATATAATGGAAGCTAATTGGGAATTACAAGATATAATTGAATTATTTATTGTGATATAGAGGGTGAAAATGGGGCAATTATTTTTTATTAATCAACAAAAAGCTTTTGATAGAATAGAATTGGATTGGGTAATTCACTGTTTTAAATCTTTCACTTTTGATAAAACATATTGCAATTTGATGAAAATGTTATTAGATAATGCCAAAATATGTATTGCAGCAAATGGTTTCACTTCCAAGTACTTTCTTATATCCAGGTCAGCGCGTAAGGGTTGCCTGATGGCGCCACTTATGTACATAGTTCAAGCAGAACCTCCTGCCTGTACTATTTCAGCTAACTCAGACACAAAAGGAACAAAATTACCAAATCATAATATTTCAGAATTAGAAC
>NW_018467895.1:0-587 GCF_002113885.1 Mizuhopecten yessoensis
ACCTCTGTATGGTCATATAAAACATCTGTATGTTCATATAAAACCTCTGAAATGATCATATAAAACCTATGTATGATCATATAAAACCTCTGTACGATCATATAAAACACCACTTTATGATCATATAATACCTCTGTATGGTCATATAAAACACCTCTGTATGGTCATATAAGACACCTCTGTATGATCATATAAAACACATCTGTATCATCATATTAAACACCTCTATTTGATCATACAAAACAACACTTTATGGTCATATAAAACACCTCTGTATGATCATATAAAATATCTGTACGATCATATAAAACACCTCTGTACGATCATATAAAACACCCCTGTATGGTCATATAAAACACCTCTGTACGGTCATATAAAACCTCTGTATGGTCATATAAAACACCTCTGTATAGTTATATAAAACAACACTTTATGGTCATATAAAACACCTCTGTATGGTCATATCAAACACCTCTGTATGATCATATAAAATATATCTGTACGATCATACAAAACACCTCTCTACGATCATATAAAACACCTTTGTACAATCATATAAAACACCTATGTATGGTCATATAAAACCT
>NW_018467896.1:0-587 GCF_002113885.1 Mizuhopecten yessoensis
AAAACCGACCAAATGCATGTTAAAGAGAGAAGTTCTGTATCAAAATATGAACTTTAGAGTTTATAGAACCTTTTTCATTTCTATGATTTGACAACCCGTTCTAATTGTGACATCGTCTTTATTATATTGTTTAAATGTGAATAAGTTTTATCTATTTTACAGATTTGACACCAGTGTTTGATTTCTACAAGTTCGGATGATACTATTTATATAGATTTTTTTTTATTACGACTGAACTGCCAGTTACATTGTACATGTAGCACTTTCATGACCACATTGTGAGATTTTGTTTTTATCTATATCTTAAGTTATGTTATTTATAGAGATATTGAAAAGGGCTGAGCAGATACAGCTTCCCTGTGGGATACCATTCTCCCTAATTTGATGTAATACATACACTTGAGTAGATTTACCTGTTGGATCTCTTGTGGAGCTAACCATAGGCTTTTTTATAGGTAATTTAAGGTGTGTTACACAAATGGGGTGTTCTCAGGGGGTGTTCTCTGAGTGCCAACATATTTACCAAAATAGGCAGGTGTTGTTTTATATAGTTATGGCAAGTAAATTATATACTGTTTCATATAAAG
>NW_018467897.1:0-587 GCF_002113885.1 Mizuhopecten yessoensis
GTACAGTATAATATTTATTTAATATGTTGCTATGACTGCTTAAATATCCTGGTGAGCGATACGGGTCCTCTGGGCCTCTTGTTTATTTTTTTTATCTGGTAAATAATGAACAACATTAAAGAGAATAGTTGCATGAAAAAAGAATCAATATCACTATGTTGACATGACCTTGATAGTTGACGCGCTGCCTTGTGTGTGGGATATCAACCCCCTCCCCTAACATGACATTATCTGTACTGAAATGTTTGTTATCATTTTAACCCTATTACTCCTTAGTCAGCAGGCTACTGGCCCATCCATCAACGCTACCCAGTTGCTGATTTATCAGCCTCTATGTTTGATTTTTTTTCATGTTTTAAATAAAAACCAACGATTCTTTTACTGTTAAGACACAAAATGATCAAAATACAATTAAGACCAATTGATGTAGATTTTTGGATTTTTAAAAACTTTTGTAGTTCTGCAATAGAATACAGTCCCAGACCATTGTCACAAGTCTAACGATCACTGTACCCAAATCGGGACACTTTTTAGCTAAATACCAATGTTCTTTATACCATACTATCAGTTCCAAAAATGTTTGTTCA
>NW_018467898.1:0-587 GCF_002113885.1 Mizuhopecten yessoensis
AGTTTGCTTGTTGTAAAAGATACACCTGATGTTGGTTGGGAGGGTCTCTTCCATACTTGTTCGTATCGATAATAACTTTCTCATATCATTGTATGACTCAGTTAAACTCTATCACTAGTACAAGTTACAGACAGGATTTTTCGTTTTAGTTTACCTGCCAGAATCCATCAGGGTTTATGCATTAAGTCTGTTAACTTTACAGTATAATAGACTAAATGGTATGGTATTTAACATGCTAATTTAGAGACAAAAGGCCTTTCATAAAGTAATAAATATTAATGACAATATTTGACAAACGTATGTAAAGACCTGTGAGGGTATTTGACATACATAAGCAGGACAGGTAACCTCCACTAATATGACTAAATGTGTTGATATTTAACATATTTAAACAAAAGGCCTTTAATAAAGTGAGTAAGAATGATGGTATTTTTACATAGGTAGGACATATATACCATATATCTGTTAAACTTGATAGGAATTTTGCATTCAAGGATAAAGCCCGATCCATCATTGTTGATAAAGTCTGATCCATCATTGTTGATAAAGTCTGATCCATCATTGTGGATAAAGCCTGATCCATCATT
>NW_018467899.1:0-587 GCF_002113885.1 Mizuhopecten yessoensis
AAATAAGTTGCTGTGCTAATTTTTATAAAGGATTGGTACGCTAAAATTAGTATTTTTAATGTAATCTGACCAACAACAAGAAAGCAGGTATATTTGTATAAATACTAGGCAAGGTTATCCATCTCAATATTTTATTGTACGGTCAAACTGACATTGCAGGCACGGATCAATAAATTTTCAAAATCAACATAAAGTCCTGTGTCATATTGATCAAACTATGGTAACGATAGCCAAGGAATGAAAGCAAATCTAAAAGTTCAAAGAGATCCAAATGACGATATCATGATAATGGTCACTCGGTAACAACGGCACAACCTTCCAAGGGAAGGTAAGCAGATTTCTGCTTTGCTGCATACAACGTCTTGAATTACAAAGGAGTCCCTGGTTCCACAACTGCTTCGTTCGTCTAAATGAATAGATAGGTGCGTCTGATGGTGGAACGGGCATCAACTGTTCCAGATTCAAGTTCTCTACACGACAACCTTGCTCATGGTAGATTTTATGGTCACTCCAGATTCAATATGAGTTAATTCCTGTTCAACAAAGACATAAAGACATGCTCATCTTTGACTGTTTATTTGCTTGTT
>NW_018467900.1:0-587 GCF_002113885.1 Mizuhopecten yessoensis
TCATCTCATGGCGTACTTCCAGCACGTTTTGGTCCTGATTTACTGACAAATTGTTTATTTGATTTATAAAAAAGTCTTATCTTTCACTTCATTTTAAAACATGTTTGAGTGTTCGATATGGCTTTTCTTTTATATAACGTCATTTTGACCTTTTTTTAGGATTAACATTTCTGATAGCAAATTATATTTGTTAACAATTCTTTAAAGGTTAACAAATGTGTGCCTTGGATTACTGTAATGTGCTGTTTAACTACAGGGAAGAACCTGATGATGAGAAGATCAAACGGTTGGAAGCTCAAGTTAAGGACCTCACACAAGAGTAGGATTTTTTTTGTCTGGTTTACAAAACATTAACATGTATATAACATACAGATACTTGTTTGTTTGTATGTATCTGGTTAATATTGCTACAGAGAAAAACGAATACAAAGTCCCGGATTGCAATTGGAAACATATACATTAAAATGGATAATAAACTGTATGCTACTAGCCCTATTAGTAATGCTCAATTGATACTACAAGTACCCAACATAATTGAACCTTTACAGTAAATCTGTAATGGAGAAGATATTTTGTCAATTTGATTT
>NW_018467901.1:0-587 GCF_002113885.1 Mizuhopecten yessoensis
TGCAAATACAAGCAAGAAACGAATGCTTTAATCCAGAAAAAAAAATATATGCACACGAAATAAAAGTAGAGACAAACAATAAAAGAAACAAAAACAAAATTATCACATACAATTTGAACTCTTTTTTAACAAAAAAGTAAAAGTAAGAAATGTCCTGCAGGGTCTTTATCGATCTCTTCCGGGTTCATTCAAACGTTATTTGTGAGGTGTGTTAGACGTGTATCGAATTAACGTCTTTCAGAGTTTAAATGTTATCTTCATTGCCAGGAGGAATCACACAAGTACCGTCGCTAACGTGTAGAGAAACAAACAAAATGATCAATAGATTAATATTGATAAGTTGTCGGAAATTCGAACACATTCAATCTTCAAACAAACGCTTAAGCCTATAGGAACTGTGTTTAACAGGTATAGGCTTAGGTTCTTCTGTACATAAAACATCAAAAGAAATATATTAAACTTTATTTCCTTTCCAGTAATTACAAAACAAGTTCAATCCACCTATATTAATCACTCTTGTTTGCCCTGATGGGAGGAAACCGGAGTACCTGGAGAACGCCTGGGTGGTCGGGAAGGTCCTCACGTCC
>NW_018467902.1:0-587 GCF_002113885.1 Mizuhopecten yessoensis
GGTCCTCCAGTTCTTCAGAAGAAGTCGTTCAAAAGAAAAAGTTGAGAGATGGAACGAACAGACGTTGGGATGCCGCAGTATGGCATAAGCTCACATTGCCCTTTGAGTCAGGTGAGCTAAAAATGAAAGTGAAAAATTTCCTGTTCAAAGTACATACTTTATTCATCATTGTCAACTTCACCAACTTGAATTTAAGTTAATTATAACTGAGCACGTTTGTAGGGTACTCTTTGTGGAAAACATATTCTTTTTTCACATACAATAACCCTAACAATTATTTAACATTTGGCAACACACAACATTGTTTTACCATAACATTTATAATCAAAATTTCTCCCATACCCACTATAGGTTTCCTCACTCCTGATTCTTTGGATAAACCTGCTAGGAGGTGGTAAACATTTTTGGTTACCCACTAGTGGGTAACACCCTCGACGTGATTTCATTGGTCAATTTTTTACTTATGACTTCACGTAACAATGCTTTGCAACGTCATCTTCCATTGTGACGTCATGATTCACGGCAATTGTTTCGCCCCATCAGAAGCCGACAAAGTGTATTTTCAAGGGATACATATGGCTTTCCAG
>NW_018467903.1:0-587 GCF_002113885.1 Mizuhopecten yessoensis
ACAATCAATACCTGCTCACAAGAGAAGATAACTCTGCAATATGCACAGACAGACGGAATATGACAGAGACGGGAATGGCAGACATACTCCGAGCTATGTATCAAAGTTCTGTGAACTAACACCATAATGCCTAGAATAGAAGTAAACGGTACAGAGCTAAATATGGTATTTCCTTTTCGTTATAAACAATATCACAAAATATGTATTTAAGTCCTTCATAACAGTCGTGTTCGTAATCAATCACAGTTTGCTATGTGGTTTACAGAAGGGCAGGGGTCAATCACGCCTTCCAGGATTTATAAACGAGAACCGCAATATGCGAATGTATCTATGGGCCCCAAAACCTACACCAAGCGAGCATTTAGAAAGGTACCTTGACAAGGTAATTCAAAGCAATGACAAAAACTCATTGTTGTTGTTTCATCTTCTATGTAAAGAGAAAATACTCTAAGATAAAAACAAACATGTCTGAATGAAACTTGACTTTGCTAGTATAACTGTTGTAGAGTAGGATATCTGATACACAGGTCTAGAAGGATATTTGATACAGAGGTCTAGTAGGATATATGATACAAAGGTCTAGTAGG
>NW_018467904.1:0-588 GCF_002113885.1 Mizuhopecten yessoensis
GTAGTCATAATCTCTTTATTTCTCATTTTATCTTCATGATATTTCTTTTTTTTTTCTTCAGACTAACATAATTAAAGATATAAAACATTAATATTTTACATATATGCCATCATAAACAAAAATTATATCTGATCACCATACCACACTGTAACACTATAATACAATGGCAACACAATTTCTATTTCTTAGTATATCATTTTCATATAGTGCATATTTCTTCAGAATAACATTTCAACGGATATGATATATCAATATTGCCTAAATATTTCACTCTATAAACAATGTTTAATCTGCACATGATTTCCACCTATGGCTCAAGCCTAACCCTGGCGGGGATTTCCCCCGCCAGATTAGGCTTGAAACAGGTGGGAGTAATGACCAGATACTGAAGCATATTCATTATGATATCAGCACCTTGTATTATTCTAAATTCTATACCCATATTGTCAATTTTCCATCAGAATGACAAACCAAACCTAATTATATATAATTATTTCATATATACATCATTATACAAAAAATTGTCCTCTGACCACCTGACAACATATGTTTCAAGCCTTTACTGGTGGGGGAAGTCCCCGCCAAGCA
>NW_018467905.1:0-588 GCF_002113885.1 Mizuhopecten yessoensis
ATGCCAGTATGTAAGACGATAAACGGTTGTGAACGTTTTTTGGTGGTGCCACATGACGCCAGTATTTAAGACGATAAAAGGGTGTGAACGTTTTGTGGTGAGGAAACATGATGCCAGTATGTAAGACGATAAACGGGTTTTAACGTTTTGTGGTGAGGCCACATGATGCCAGTATGTAAGACAATAAACGGGTGTGAACGTTTTGTGGTGAGACCACATGATGCCAGTATGTAAGACGATAAAAGGGTGTGAAAGTTTTATAGTTAGGCCACGTGATGCCAGTATGTAAGAAAATCAATGGGTGTGAAAGTTTTGTCGTGAGGCCACATGATGCCAATATGCAAGACAATAAAACGGTGTGCAAGTTTTCGGGTGAGGACACATGATGCCAGTATGTAAGACGATAAACGGGTATGAACGTTTTGTTGTGAGGCCATATGATGCCAGTATGTAAGACGATAAAAAGGGTGTGAACGTTTTGTGGTGAGGTCACATGATGCAATTATGTAAGACGATAAAAGGGTTTGAAAGTGTTTTGGTAAAGCCACTTGACGCCAGTATGTAAGATAATAAAACGGTGTGAACGTT
>NW_018467906.1:0-588 GCF_002113885.1 Mizuhopecten yessoensis
TGAACTGCGTAGTAGTAGTTTCTTTGAAATCACGTTTTGCTGGGATGGTGGGTTTGTCAGAGTCTTTCGGGGCTTTAGTCGTAGGTGATTCTGTTCGATCAGTTTGCAGTGTGAACTGTGTAGTGGTAGTTTTTTTTTTTGAATCAGATTCAGCCTGGAGCGTTGGTTTGGCAGACGTTATCTGGATTTTAGTCGTAGGCGGTTTTGTTAGATATGTTTGAAGCGTGAACTGTGTAGTGGTGGGGTTTTCTTTGGAATCAGTTTCAGCTGGGAGCGTAGGTTTTGCATACGTTATTAGGGCTTTAGGTGGTTCTGTTCGATCAGTTTGCAGTGTGAACTGCGTAGTAGTAGTTTCTTTGAAATCACGTTTTGCTGGGAGCGTGGGTTTGTCAGAGTCTTTCGAGGCTTTAGTCATCGGTGGTTCTGTTCGATCAGTTTGCAGTGTGAACTGTGTAGTGGTACTTTCTTTTGAATCAGTTTCAGCTGGGAGCGTAGGTTTTGCATACGTTATTAGGGCTTTAGGTGGTTCTGTTCGATCAGTTTGCAGTGTGAACTGCGTAGTGGTACTTTCTTTGGTATCAGTTTTTG
>NW_018467907.1:0-588 GCF_002113885.1 Mizuhopecten yessoensis
GACTACATGCCCTGTATGCAATGAAGATCGTTACTTCACTAGCTCCTCAGACTCCAAACATAAGCCTGTTTCAAAACGAAGATTTATTTATGTGCCGGTGGGTCCGCGACTTGCTAGAACATTTGACGATGTCAATTTATCACAACTTGTGCAAGGTCATTCTAGCGCTAATCTTTCTGAAAAAGGTGAAATGTGGGATGTGCAAGACTCTCCAGCATGGAAGGATGTTTATTCGGATGGGGGATACTTTGAAGGTGAGCGTACTGGTCTATCATTTTCCCTAGAACTAGATGGTGTTAACCCCTTCCATAATGTTGGAGTAATGTACTCAATGACACCAATGATATTAACATTGTTAAATCTTCCAAGACATGTCAGAAATAGTTTTGGTAATATAAAACTTGTTGGCATTATTCCGGGAAGTGGCAAGGCAGAAGCATCAAACCTGGAACCATATATTGAAGTACTTGTGGACGAGTTACTCTTCTCAACGGGATGTAAAATGTACTCTGCTTACAATAAAGCACCCGTACAAGTGAAATACAAGCTTCTGATTTTCGTTTTGGATTATCCTGGACTTTCAAAAGT
>NW_018467908.1:0-588 GCF_002113885.1 Mizuhopecten yessoensis
AGAATATCCTATATGAATAACTATAACATATCTTATAGAGATAAATATAAAATATCCTATATAATCTACTATAGCATATCTTATTGAGATAAATGAAGAATATCTTATATAAACAACTATACCATATCTTATAGAGATAAATATAGAATATCCTATATAAACTACTATTACATATCTTTTTGAGATCAATAAAGAATATCCTATATAAACAACTATACCATATCTTATAGAGATCAATAAAGAATATCTTATATAAACAACTATCACATATCTTATAGAGATAAATATAGAATATCCTATATGAATAACTATAACATATCTTATAGAGATAAACAAAGAATGTTCTATATACACGACTATAACATATCTTATAGAGATAAATATTGAACATCCTATATAAACAACTATAACACATCTTATTGAAATAAATAAAGAATATCTGATATAAACAACTATAACATATCTTATAGAGATCAATATAGAATATCCTATATAAACAACTATAACATATCTTATAGAGATTAATATAGAATATCCTATATTAACGACTATAACATATCTTATAGAGATAAATATAGAATAATCTAT
>NW_018467909.1:0-588 GCF_002113885.1 Mizuhopecten yessoensis
TGATTCATTAAAGACCAACAAACAGACAGATGGACAGACAGTATTTATATAAAAAAAAGAGGTATACGTGATTCATTAAAGACCAACAAACAGACACAAACAGACAGATGGACAGAGAGTATTAATAGTATGTGAACGCGCTTCATTAAAGACCAACAGACAGACAGATGGAAAGACAGTATTAATAGTATGTGTACGTAATTCATTAAAGACCAACAATCCGACAGATGGACAGACAGGATTAATAGTATGTGAACGTGATTCATTAAAGACCAACAAACAGACACAAACAGACAGATGGACAGACAGTATTAATAGTATGTGAACGTGATTCATTAAAGACCAACAAACCGACAGATGGACAGACAGTATAAATAGTATGTGAACGTGATTTATTAAAGACCATCAAACAGACAGATAGACAGACTGTATTAATAGTATGTGAACGTGATTCATTAAAGACCAACAAACAGACAGATGGACAGACAGTATTAATAGTATGTGAACGTGCTTCATTAAAGACCAACAGACAGACAGATGGAAAGACAGTATTAATAGTATGTGAACGTGATTCATTAAAGACCAACA
>NW_018467910.1:0-201 GCF_002113885.1 Mizuhopecten yessoensis
CTAAGTATGATGTCACTAAGTGTGATGTCACTAAGTGTGATGTCATTAAGTGTGATGTCACTATGTATGATGTCACTTAGTATGATGTCACTGAGTGTGATGTCACTAAGTGTAATGTCACTTAGTATGATGTCACTATGTATGATGTCACTATGTATGATGTCACTAAGTATGATGTCACTAAGTATGATGTCACTAAGT
>NW_018467910.1:282-588 GCF_002113885.1 Mizuhopecten yessoensis
TGATGTCACTAAGTATGATGTCACTATGTATGATGTCGCTATGTATTATGTCACTATGTATGATGTCACGGTATGATGTCACTATGTGTGATGTCACTATGTATTATGTCACTATGTATGATATCACTAAGTATGATGTCACTATGTGTGATGTCACTAAGTATGAAGTCACTATGTATGATGTCGCTAAGTGTGATATCACTAAGTGTGATATCACTAAGTATGATGTCACTATGTATTATGTCACTATGTATGATGTCTCTATGTATGATGTCACTAAGCGTGATGTCACTATGTATGATGTCA
>NW_018467911.1:0-588 GCF_002113885.1 Mizuhopecten yessoensis
AACAAGCCCAACTTATGTTTCATAGTAAACATTGACATTTGTTTACTAGTTCGGAGCATTGGGCTTGTCAATTTAGGCAAATATGTAGATTTTTCATGAACCGAAAAAAAATGGACATTGTTTACGTGAACTTGGCAAACATATGCGTTATGATTTGAAGTGTTTCTTCCTTAATGCGGTTTGAAAATCGCGGGCTTCAAAATTTGCCACATTCTAATTGGTTGAAAAAGACCGGAACAGGAAACTTCACCGGGAAGCCTGCATGATCAATATGTAACGCACCAAGGTTTTGGGGCGTTGCGTTCCGTCTAATTCACCGACCAGCGGGAATCCTTAAAATTATGCCGGCCGCTACCGGAAATAATCAACGGGGTTTCTGGGATAGAGCACTTTTGTTCCCGACTTCAGCCAGGTAAGCAGCACTTTTTCAGCTGTCTAAATCCAATGATTTAATTACTCTGTCGCCCATCCTTCCAGAATCCGGGGTTGTAAACATGTACTGAACATTTATTGTTAGGTCCTCGGTAGTATTTATGTACTATAGCGTTAGTTTAATAGGGAAATAGCGAGGTGAACTTAGAGATATTT
>NW_018467912.1:0-588 GCF_002113885.1 Mizuhopecten yessoensis
AAATACATTTATCAGTCTTACAATTCATATGTTTCTATCTGTATATTGAGCAGTGGTCTGGTATTCCTTGTTAGGTAGGGATTGTCCCAATCACCTGGATTCTAGATATATTGCTGCTCATTTTCTTGTTTATATATTGGTATATTTAGTCTGAAATGGCAGACTCAAAACCGACAGAAGAAGGTCCCATCCTGGAGCAGGCAGACTATGACCTCATGGCAAGCCTTTTGCACCAGAATAATGACTATGTTCTGTTCACCAAGGTAGAGTACGAGAGCATGTTAAGTCAAAAAGATCCAGGTTCTGTCAAAACTCCTAAGCCATTGCAGGCTCGTGATAGTGCTGAGCTCTTGAGTGGTGATTACCGAGGTTTACCGTGTACTCCTCGTTTTGGGTTAGATTTTACTGGACATGGAGATGGAGGAAATACTAGTACTCCTTTACATTCGCGGTTACCTAATCCTAGTTATCCTGTTCTTCATACGCCACGGAAACAGGATATGCACCTTTTGCCTCAAGTGTCTAAGATCTCCTCATTTTACTGGAGATTCTTTTAAGTGTATAACGTACATGTTTATGTTACCTTGG
>NW_018467913.1:0-588 GCF_002113885.1 Mizuhopecten yessoensis
TAAAGAAAGTACATCATTAACAACCAAAAAGAAAGTACATCATTAGCATCCAAAAGGAAAGTACATCATTAACAACCAAAAGGAAAGTAATTCATTAACAAACATAAAGAAAGTACATCATTAACAACAAAAAAGAAAGTACATCATTAACAAACAAAAAGAAAGTACATCATTAACAAACACAAGAAAGTACATCATTAACAACCAAAAGGAAAGTAGATCATTAACAACCAAAATGAAATTGAATCATTAACAACCAAAAAAAAAAGTACATCATTAACAACCAAAAGGAAAGTAAATCATTAACAACCAAAAGGAAAGTACATCATTAACAACCAAAATGAAAGTACATCATTAACAACCAAAACTAAGTAAATCATTAACAACCATAAAGAAAGTACATCATTAACAACCAAAAGGAAAGTAAATCATTAACAACCAAAAGGAAAGGAAATCATTAACAACCAAAAAGAAAGTACATCATTAACAAAGAAAATGAAAGAACATCGACAACCAACAACCTGAAAGTACATCATTAACAAACAAAAAGAATGTGAATCATTAACAACCAAAAAGAAAGTGAATCAT
>NW_018467914.1:0-588 GCF_002113885.1 Mizuhopecten yessoensis
GAGAACACAACCATAACGTTACAATGACGAGAACATTTGTTATAGTGAACACAACCCTAACGTTACACTGACGAGAACATTTGTTATAGTGAACACAACCATTACGTTACACTGACGAGAACATTTGTTATGATGAACATATACTTACTGATACATTGACGAGAACATTTGTTATGATGAACATATACTTACTGATACATTGACGAGAACATTTGTTATGATGAACATATACATACTGTTACATTGACGAGAACATTTGTTATAATGAACACAACTATAATGTTACACTGACGAGAACATTTGTTATGATGAACATATACATAGTGTGTTACATTGACGAGAACATTTGTTATAATGAACACAACCATAATGTTACACTGACGAGAACATTTGTTAAAGAGAACACAACCATAACGTTACAATGACGAGAACATTTGTCATAGAGAACACAACCATACCATTACACTGACGAGAACATTTGTTATAATGAACACAACCATAACGTTACACTGACGACAACATTTGTTATGGCGAACACAACCTTAACGTTACACTGACGACAACATTTTTTATAGAGAACACAATCAT
>NW_018467915.1:0-588 GCF_002113885.1 Mizuhopecten yessoensis
GGAAAAACTTCAGTTAGAGTCTGCTCGAATAATCACTGGATTACCGTCTTATGCTAGTCGAATTTCTTTATATTCTGAAAGTGGGTAAGAACCACTATCAAATCGACGTTCTAGGAGAAAACTACAGCTATTCTTAAAAATTATTAACAAACTTGCGCCCGATTATCTAACTTCTTTACTGCCCCCTTTAGTCTCAGAAAACTCACATTATCACCTCCGTGACGCAAATAATTACTCCATACCAAATTTCCGACTACAACTAACCAACTTATCATTTTTCCCATCTACGACTCGACTTTGGAACCAACTAGATATTGAAATTAGAAATAGTGTTTCGTACGCAGTCTTTAAAAAATCTCTTCAAATCATGACAAAAGTTCCAAATTATTACTTGATCGGAAATCGGAAATACAATCTATTGCAAGCCAGACTGAGAAATAGATCTAGTACTTTAAATGATGATCTATTCCAATCTAATTTAATTGTCTACCGTCACTGTCAGTGCGGTCATCCCTTTGAAGACTCATACCACTTCTCGAATCCGAGTCACGAAAACAAACACTCCAAACGCTCAAACCCAGTGCACGA
>NW_018467916.1:0-588 GCF_002113885.1 Mizuhopecten yessoensis
CAATATACAAGGTAATATCTCATAATTTTGCATGTAAATTCACTCCACTAAATATTTGATACCTGGAAAGTTGTAAATAATTCAATGGTTTTGTTGCTAAGTAACACAAAAATTAAAGTAAGGACTAATCACTGATTAGGCTTATCACCTTTTGAACAACTGGGCCCAGATGTGTAATGCCAACAAATCGAAAGAGTTGCCATTGAATAAAAGGGTACAAGTAAACCAGTATTAGAATAAGAATCATACTTATGGTTAAGATAAACAAGACAAGAGTATTAAAAAAGTGATATAATTAACAAACGTCCCGGGTTGAGTGACATATGAAATATACAATTTCGTCACATCGTTGTACAGGTAAACAATACAAATCGCTCACCCATTCATAGCGTGACAAAGGGACCAGTCGGTCTTGAAACGTTGCGAAATTGATACGCAAATTGTTTGTGTATAAGGTAAAATGTTGATGGAACATATTTATAAATTGATGAATTTTATTGCAAAAATTAAGAAACCTGTTATTCTGTGAATTGTTTATGTATTGTGTATAAATATAAATCAAAATAACGAAAGTATGTTACTGTGGTA
>NW_018467917.1:0-588 GCF_002113885.1 Mizuhopecten yessoensis
GTACTATGGGAGGCTGGGATGAGAAGTGTGTACTATGGGAGGCTGAGATGAGACGCGTGTACCATGGGAGGCTGGGATGAGAAGTGTGTACTATGGGAGGCTGAGATGAGACGAGTGTACCATGGGAGGCTGGGATGAGAAGTGTGTACTATGGGAGGTTGGGATGAGAAGTGTGTACTATAGGAGGCGGGGACGAGAAGTGTGTACTATGGGAGGCAGGGATGAGAAGTTTGTACTATGGGAGGTTGGGATGAGAACTATGGGAGGCTGGGATGAGAAGTGGGTACTATGGGAGGCGGGGATGAGAGGTGTGTACTATGGGAGGCTGGGATGAGAAGTGTCTACAATGGAAGGCGGGGGATGAGAAGTGTGTCCTATGGTAGGCGGGGATGAGAAGTATGTACTATGGGAGGCGGGGATGAGATGTGTGTACTATGGGAGGCTGGGATGAGAAGTGTGTACTATGGGAGGCGGGGATGAGAAGTGTGTACTATGGGAGGCTGGGATGAGAAGTGTGTANTGGGATGAGAAGTGTGTACTATAGGAGGCGGGGATGAGAAGTGTGTACTATGGGAGGCAGGGATGAGA
>NW_018467918.1:0-588 GCF_002113885.1 Mizuhopecten yessoensis
AAACAACTCATCGGGAACAATCCAAAACAACTCATCGGGCACAATTCAAAACAACTCATAGGGCACAATCCAAAACAACTCATCGGGCACAATCCAAAACAACACATCGGGAACAATACAAAACAACTCATCGGGATCAATACAAAACAACTCATCGGGAACAATCCAAAACAGCTCATCGGGCACAATTCAAAACAACTCATAGGGCACAATCCAAAACAACTCATCGGGCACAATTCAAAACAACTCATAGGGCACAATCCAAAACAACTCATCGGGCACAATCCAAAACAACTCATCGGGAACAATCCTAAACAACTCATCGGGAACAATACAAAACAACTCATCGGGCAAAATCCAAAAAAACTCATCGAGAACAATCCAAAACAACTCATCGGGAACAATCCAAAACAACACATCGGGAACAATACGAAACAACTCATCGGGAACAATCCTAAACAACTCATCGGGCACAATCCAAAACAACACATCGGGAACAATCCAAACCAGCTCCTCGGGTACAATCCTAAACAACTCATCGGGAACAATCCAAAACAAATCATCGGTAACAATCCAAAACAACTCATC
>NW_018467919.1:0-588 GCF_002113885.1 Mizuhopecten yessoensis
GGGAACTAACCTTACACGATCACAGAGTCATTAGTTGCCACCAAATGTAACATGCGTGCGGTCACCCATCCAGCTACTAACCACACTCGACATTGCTGAACTAGTGAGCGGGTCTGCGGGTAATACCACATCACTGGAAGAGCTAGCTTGCCAATAAGGCAGTATTTCCCCTCATATACCTTAGATGCCCCCCCCAGAGACTTGGCCTGGGGAATCTCGTAGGTCCTCTCTGTGTATCAATGCACCTTCCCTAACCACCGGGAACTGGCCTTACACGATCACAGAGTCACTACGCTAGCTGCCACCAAATGTAACATGCGTGCGGTCACCCATCCAGCTACTGATCACACTCAACATTGCTGAACTAGTGAGCGGGTCCCCAGGCTAAACCGCATTACCGGTACTTGGAAAGTTAGCTTGCCAGTAAGGTAGTATTTTCCCCTCAGATTCCTTAGCTGTTACACTTCTCATTGTCCTTGGATTATACAAGTAGCTACTTAAGTCCTGTAGAACTTACATTTGTGTTAATTTCTTGATGCTAAGCAATTGTATACATGGTTATAGGGTTGGGAACTTGATAATGTCAAA
>NW_018467920.1:0-588 GCF_002113885.1 Mizuhopecten yessoensis
CAAAAAGTTTAATCAAAGTATGGCAGTTTAAATTCATATTTTTACTTTTTGTATATAAGGCAAATACTGACTTTTGACCTTGCCCGGATAATTGCTTTTGTACAATATTAAATTTATTGTTCCATTTAAAATCAATACCTAGATAAGTAAACTGTTCAACGACTTCTATTTTTTTTCTATCGAAGAACCATTCCTCGTTATTTCGTAAGCGGCCTCCATTTCTAAAGACAACAATCTTAGTTTTTGCCGTATTAACGGTCAATTTCCATGAGTTCGCATATATAGACAAACTATTTAACATATTCTGCAGCTCATTGGCTGATTCTGCAAGTAGCACCAAATCATCCGCATACATTAATAAAAAGAGACTGAGTTCTCCAAAATCGTACGGTTTAACACCGTTAGCAATAAAGTCATTTTCAAAGTCATTTACATACATTGAAAACATAATTGGGGATAAAATTTCCCCTTGGGCGAGACCCATGTTGTTTGCAAAAAGAATCGGAACATCTTCCCTTAGATGAGACACATGCCTTAACTTTATTATACATGGCTTTCAAAATTGATAACAGCCTTCCTCGAACTCCT
>NW_018467921.1:0-588 GCF_002113885.1 Mizuhopecten yessoensis
TTTTAGGATTGTCTATTCTTACTTCAGATCAGAACTCTTGCTTTAGGAGTGTCTTTTCTTACTTCAGAACCCTTGTTTATGAGTTACTATACTTACTTTAGAACTCTTGTTTTAGGAGTGTCTATACTTACTTCAAAGCCCTTGTTTTAGGAGTTTCTATACTTACTTTAGAACCCTTGTTTCAAGAGTGTCTATACTTACTTCAAAGCCCTTGTTTAGGAGTGTCTATTCTTACTTCAGGGCCCATGTTTTAGGAGTGTCTATATTTACTTCAGAGTCCTTGTTTTAGGATTGTCCATTCTTACTTCAGAGCCCTTTTTTTTTGTTTAAGGATTTTCTATTCTTACTTCAGAGTCCTTAATTAGGAGTGTCTATTCTTACTTTAGAAATATTGTTTGAGGAGTGTCTATTCTTACTTCAGAGTCCTTGTTTTAGGAGTGTCTATTCTTATTTAAGGGCTATTGTTATAGGAGTGTCTATACTTACTTCAGAACTCTTGTTTTAGGAGTGTCTATACTTACTTGAGAACTCTTGTTTTAGGATTGTCTATACTTACTTCAAAGCCCTTGTTTTAGGAGTTTCTATACT
>NW_018467922.1:0-588 GCF_002113885.1 Mizuhopecten yessoensis
TGATATAATAAACACTATTTTCCAGGCTGTTGATAATGGTAAGGATGTTCGGATTGTGTTTTGCGACATAAGCAAGGCCTTTGACGGAGTTTGGAACAGGGGTTTATTGTTTAAATTAAGACAAAATGGAATATCAGGAAATTTATTATCGTGGTTTGAGAGTTACCTTTCAGTAAGATCACAAGAGGTTATCATTGAAGGAAGTACGTCAAAACTAGAATTAATCCATGCTGGTGTGCCACAAGGCTTGATACTTGGACCTCTACTTTTTATTTTATTTATTAATGATATAGTAACTGAAATTAATGCCAGTATACCTCTATTTGCAGATGATACTTCATTATTTTTAATTGCTGATGATCCTGTGAGGTCGGCAGTGATCCTAAACTATCTAAAATCAGTACCTGGGCAGAACAGTGGCTAGTAAATTTTAATCCTAAGGAAACAGAAAGCATGGTTCTTTCTAAGAAACGAATGACAACTGACCATCCACCTCTTCTAATTAACATTGTCCAAATACAGCAAGTCACACAACACACACAACTTGGACTAACAATACATGAAAATTGTAAATGGCATCTTCATATC
>NW_018467923.1:0-588 GCF_002113885.1 Mizuhopecten yessoensis
CGGATCTGATGCCGACTTTATAGTGCTATCTCACTGAAACGCCATACCAAAGGCACCAAGCACAGCTAGCGTTCCACCCGGTCACATTATACTGAAAACGGGTGAACCGTTGTCATAACCTTTAAAGCTGAACTTTAAGCAGGGAATAACAACAATCATTTTTAATGACTTTGGTATGTCCCGGCCTTGGGACAGAACCCATTGCCGTCCTTACCAGGGCGAACATCAAAGCCAAAATTGAGGTGTTGCCAAGCAAGGCGACAGGAAATAAAAGGTAGTTAGAAGTGTAAGAAATATAAAGATCTCAAATATTGCAGCGGCGCACGCAGCAGATTTATTTTGGTCGCTTTTATGAAAGCCAAGTGGTTAAGGCGTCTGACATTCTGCTACCACTAGCCCGTCACCCTCGGTCACGGGTTCGAGACCTACGTGGGGCAGTCGTAGGTTTTTTCTCCGGTTACTCCGGCTTTCCTCCACCACCAAATCCTGACATGTCCTTAAATGACCATAGCTGTTAATAGGACGTAAACACAAACCAAACTTAACTTTTCCAATTTTTTAAAAACCTGTCAAATTATCATTTTGTGA
>NW_018467924.1:0-588 GCF_002113885.1 Mizuhopecten yessoensis
CAATGTCAGGATAAAGTAGAATGCATTATGCCCTCCACCTAACCACTTTACAGTTAAGTAGAATTCAATGTAAAGTAGGTCATGTTAATTTATCAACTACAAAGTATGGTCATCCTGCTGCAGCACTTACACAACCACACATGGTTTTAGTCACAGAGTTAGTAGCATAGTGCATGGTAGAGCGGTGTTTAATGAGGTCACTACTTCACACAAATCAGAGTTCAGCAGCCTCACTCAAGATTAATTGTTGATTATGAGCTGTAAGAGTGTTAAGCTGTCATGGTAACATGGACACAGAATGACTGAAAAGTATTTGTGATATCATCATTACTACCATTTATCCAAAAATAAGCCCATGCCTGGTAATAAGCCCAACCAATATATAGAATTTCAATAGAATGTCTGCAAATATTTCATTGTCTTTTTTTGGATCAGTGACTGTGTGTTGCCCGCCCCCCCAGGTATATAGAATGTCAAGTCAAGAAAATATGTACATCTTAGGATTAAAAAAAATCACTTTCTGATTATCTATTCTGTCCTGTCCTATATCCTACCTGACATCTCATCAGCATTTCAAAGAAATTGTCG
>NW_018467925.1:0-588 GCF_002113885.1 Mizuhopecten yessoensis
TGTGACTTTTAAACTGATGGCAATTTGAAAAATTCGCCTTAGCAATAGTTCTTACTGTATTCGCAATAGATAAAAAATGAAGATATTTTCGAGCTAATTTACTCAACGAGAAAAAGGCGAACATTTCCACATCGCGAAAATTTCCATTTTCACAGTACTAGTATTAAGGTTAAAGTTAAACCTTCTAGTATGGACCGTCATATAAAAACATTTAATCGTGGTATGCCGTGTGCAGAGATAAATCTCAACTTTATCTGAAATAGGGCTTCCAAATGAAAGAATTATACAACACATTGATCCTTTAAAAATGTTTCAACAAATATCTGCTTGTCTTCAGACATAAGTAACAAATCTCACTGAATGACCGTATGAGGGGTCTACGCTGTAAACCCTAACCCTAACCCTAACCCTAATCCTCTTAATGCCGATAACGAAGAGACCAAAGAGGATCTGCTGGTCCCAATGCAGCAGTTGGGATCTCTATCGTAACTTGTCTTGCTTATCTAATATTTCCTTTGGTGGGGAAATTAAATCACCAAAGCCTCGAACGTCTTTGTTATTTGACTGCACAGAGAGACGATATTGAAA
>NW_018467926.1:0-588 GCF_002113885.1 Mizuhopecten yessoensis
AACCACGATATCAGTCTGGATAAATACTAGTTACAACCACGATATCAGCCTAGTTTAATACTAGTTACAGCCACGATATCAGTCTAGATAAATTCTACTTAAAACCGCGATATCAGCCTTGGTAAATACTAGTTACAGCCACGATATCAGCCTAGATAAATACTAGTGACAGCCATGCTATGAGCCTAGATAAATTCTAGTTGCAGATACGATATCAGCATATAGGTTCATTTTAGTTACAGCCGCGATATCAGCCTAGATAAATTCTACTTACAGCGGCGATATCAGCCTAGATAAATTCTACTTATAGCCGTGATATCGGCAAAGGTAAATTCTAGTTACAGCCACGATATCAGCCAAAGTAAATTCTACTTACAGCCATGATATGAGCCTAGATAAATTCTACTTACAGCTGCGATATAAGCCTAGATAAATTCTACTTACAGCCATGATATAAGCCTAGATAAAATTTTAGTAACAGATACGATATCAGCCTAGGTAAATTCTACTAACAGCCGCGATATTAGCCTAGATAAATTCTACTTACAGCTGCGATATCAGCCAAGGTAAATTCTACTTACAGCCCGT
>NW_018467927.1:0-588 GCF_002113885.1 Mizuhopecten yessoensis
TTTCTGTCGGTGTATTCAAACATTTAATGTCATGTTTCGTTGTGTCGTGTATTGATTTGTAAAATTATCAAGTTTACGTGACAGTGGTAATTGAAATCTGAATTGACCGTCATGATGGAAACTTCCGTCTCTCTTCCGATATAGGTGAGAATTCATTCTATCTATGGGTGTCATGACCAAAAATGGAAAATGTAGTAAATATAGCGGCACAAGTAGCAATACCATATTTGGTGATGCAGGCCATATAAAGTAACGGGAGTTGAGAAAACATCACACATGACTGGCGTGGCGGTAGTTGTTTGATTTCAGTACAGTTTAGTTACTTCAACGATCATGCATTATTTGCTAACATTATACTCATGTTAGGCGTTAGTTATAAGTAATCTTACAAATTGAACACCCATTATTTTACTCAATCCGCCAGTATCGGATCGATTTGTATCTCTGGAAACGTATAACAAACCGTCTCGTTGTCAAAACCTCTGTTTCGCAGTGTGCTCATAGCAGTAAAATTACGAAAATGAAATTTGAAATGTACAAACAACAACCACAAAACACATAAAAACATTTGAGGTGAGTAGTTTGTAC
>NW_018467928.1:0-588 GCF_002113885.1 Mizuhopecten yessoensis
TTTTGTACTGTCAGAGACGCAAATAGTACGATATTTATATAGGCTTTACTATTACACATAAACAATAAATAATTTAATTCCTCAATTAATTCTAAGATTTCATAGGCTAACCTGTCCATTTTTGTGGTTGTCATATTCACTGAAGATAATTCAATAAACAATAAAAAGACTACTCGGATTCACTCATTTGAGGTCAAAACTAGCTGAATTATCAAAATTATATTTTACGCGAATCATAGGCCGAGTCAGTGTGTAATCATGAAACTATGTAGTTTACTGCTTACATCAAAAACCCCAAAGACAAGTGTTTATACATGTTATAACACATTTTCTGTAATGTACAGGTGTAAGGAACGCCAAATTATACCATTCAATTAATTGTACCACGGAATTAGATTATCTAAGTCCGTGATTGAACCTTTCTTCAAATAATTGAAGACAGGTTAAAATAATCATGAAGATTGGTTCGATTCAATTGTACGTATCTTTAAATAATTCAAGACAGGCACAATTATTTGTACCTATCTCCTATTGAATTGAACATATCTCAATTGAATTGAACCTATCTATGTTAATTTGGCGTTCCAT
>NW_018467929.1:0-588 GCF_002113885.1 Mizuhopecten yessoensis
GACAGATTTTTGACTCTAGACCAAATCTCCGGGCCTAATTCCATAAAATAATCGAGTTTGAATGTTTGAAAATTTTTGGACTTATATGTAACAAAATTGCAAAAAGTATACCTCTGTAAAACGCTATTTTCGCATAGTAACAATGTTAGGCTAACCCCCGAGGGTCTTTTAACATCTCCTCTAACCCCCTGCATCTTCTTCTGGTCGAATATTTGAGGAGAAAAAAATTGAGTCGACTTGCATATGCACCAGGTCGACAGCCTGACCCTAGGAATTGTAATTTAGTCTTTCGTTTCTAAAAAATCCAAAAATGTTTCGATTTTCAAAATTTCTTTTGTGCCGTGTTTTGTGGGGGTAGATCTGACAGATTCTTGACTCTAGACCAAATCTCCGGGCCTAATTTCATATAATAATCGAGTTTAAAGGTTTGAAAATTTTTGGACTTATTCGTTAAAAAATGCAAAAAGTATACCTCTGGAAAACGCTATTTTCGCATAGTAACAATGTTAGGCTAACCCCCTAGGGTATTTTAACATCACCTCTTACCCCCTGCATCTTTTTCTGGTGTTAAATTTGAGGGAGAAAAAA
>NW_018467930.1:0-588 GCF_002113885.1 Mizuhopecten yessoensis
GACAACTGGATTAGTGGAGGCTTGATTAATGTGACAACTGGTTTGATGGAGGTTAGATTAGTGTGACAACTGGTTTGATTGATGCTGGATTAATGAGCCAACTGGATTAGAAGAGGCTGGATTATCAAGGCTCAACTGCAGAGCTACTGCTGATAACTTTTATTTCAAATACTTGCGTATTTTCATATAAATTTCAGGTAAAATGTCACTTTGGAACTTAATTATTATGTTAACAAACACTGATACATACGGCATACACGTCGAGCGCAATATGCTCACTACTAGGTATATAATGTGTTTTCAACATAATTTAACATCATAGAAATTTTTACATATCGGTATTCAGCAGTATAAACATATATTTGTACTCAAGTAAGCAGAAAGAAAATAATTACGATGAATAAAGCAAAAGCAAAAAGTTGAAATTTATTTTGAATATTGTTAAAAATCTACAGTACTACATGAAAATAACTCAGTACAATGATGATTTAGTAACAGGGCAGGCTTTAAGTTTCATCCTTGAATTTCAGAGAATTGACATTAATGTACATTTTTTATATACTTTTGATTTCGAAACATTTTCAAGAA
>NW_018467931.1:0-588 GCF_002113885.1 Mizuhopecten yessoensis
TGCTCCTCAAAAACGGCTGCAAAAATGTTATTCAAAATTAGTATGGACATTCCTGAATATAGGGGTTAACCGTTTTATCTTCACTAAATTTAGCAAAAAATAATCAGGTGTTTCTACATCGGTATGCCAATGGATACTGCACTTGTAATTAAGTAACACTCAAAGCATTGAAATAAAACTAAAACCGTTATTACCTTGGCTATTCACAAAACATACGCAATCCAGCTAAAGTAAAAAAGGGAATTAATCAAAAAGGTTGCATGTGGCGTGTTCAAATTTAAACACTAAAGTAGATGTCATGTATTTAGCAATGTAAATGCTATCCACCTGTTGTCGTTATCATCACACTGAAACATTACATTCTATTCTATTGCACTTTTCATTGGTTAGTAACCATGTACATGTATCAATGGACGATAGACGATCCGCGTGTATGTAGTATTTTCCAACAGACTATGCACGTGCAACTCTTAAACAAGCGAGATGCAGTATTGGTCGCCTCTGATACAAACTGATATCAGATGTAGCCGAGCCATGTCGATAGATTGGTGGTTTTGATTGATTAAAATAAACATCTATTAAAAAGCG
>NW_018467932.1:0-588 GCF_002113885.1 Mizuhopecten yessoensis
TTCAAGCTAGCGTGATGACTACACATCTGAAGGAAGATAGTGAGATAACAGACACTGGCGGTTTAAGATCTGCTACAGACGAATCCGTCAACAAAACTCATATGCTATTATTAATTTTGTTACAATTTACACCTTTTTCTCATATCTTTAATAGACTCATATTTAGATATAATAGACCATAGTGACAAGGCAGTTAGGTGCAATAATATTTTTCGATCAACAAAAAGCATTCGATAGATCATAATTGGTTTGGGTTGTAAAATGTCTAAAATAGTTCAACTGTTATGTAACAATAGCTAGGTATACATGATGTTGATAAATGCTAAACTACAGTATTTATTCAAACTAATTGATTTATACCGAAATACTTTTATGAAACGATGTCAGGACGATAAGAATGCCTGATATCTCCGTTACTTTGTATCAATTTGGTAGACAATCTAGCATACTCAATAACAGCAAGTCTAGTGATAAACATTATTTTTCTCAACCGTAGGCGTAAGACAGAAAAATATCAACCAAAGGGGTAAGGTCCTCAAATGCTTTGCTGAGGTACAGATTTTTAGAAGTTTTACCCCGGGGGTTGAA
>NW_018467933.1:0-588 GCF_002113885.1 Mizuhopecten yessoensis
TATATTAGAACCCAAGGAGAGGTTTATTCATTGTACAAAACAGATGACTGATATGAATGGGGAAAAGGATACATTCTTGATATATTTGCAACATATCTGGACCCTTAACTTCCATTTTTTCATGATGAGTCATGACATGTTTACGATGCGGTATTGCCTTGTTTTCAGTGTAATGTTCAAAACAAATATGTAAGGTATACATGAAAAAACATTTCCCTACATAGATAGTAAATGTATTATCAAAATATATATATGCAACAACCAAAATGGTCCGGTTGATCTAATAAATCGTTCATTTCCGTTGTTATACATGCAGCTCTATTGCCGCCGTACAAACAGATGGAACTGGCTTCAAACGTGTTGGTCCTGTCTTGTCATCCAATCAAGGATATCAGCAGACACTTGTATATGTAAACAGAACTAACGACGTAACAACACAAGCAACAGCAACAAGCCCGATTGTGCCCGTGCAATCGACAGGTATGATGCTGAAAGTCATAGCAATAATGTTAATATACAATTCCTATTCTATTTATACCAGATCATGTAACATACAAATAACATACAACATCTGGCATCAAACGCTTG
>NW_018467934.1:0-588 GCF_002113885.1 Mizuhopecten yessoensis
GCGTTGTCACAGACTTTGTAACAGAAGGAGAGTTCCACTGACTCTGTTTACATTAATATCGATGTCCGTTTTCTCTAAAAATATATTTGAAAACAATGCGACAATGTAAACAACATCGTTTTAAATTCAAGGAATACACATGGAGTAAACGTACTCCTAATTCTGATGTTTCAGGACAAATTGATAAAATCATTTATATACTTTTTTATACAAATATTGCCGAATCTTCACTTTGTATTTGTATTTTATTTTTATTTTATTTTTTACAGTTCGACTTGTAAGGTATAGACCAAACTGTATTTGAGAATACAATAACGGAATTAATGTCATTTAGAGGTTACACCAGGACAACAGATTTAACATCAATGTATATGCTGGTACAGTTTACCGATCACGTATTACAGCTTAAAGTACAAATGACCCCAAAACGTCACCATAATACCATTGGCGCTGTGTATCGACTATGTGATAGTGTAGAAACTTTTTACCAGGTAAGAAATGAAAATAAAGAAAAATGATGAAATATAGACACGGAATTCATTTGTGTGTATTTATTATTGTTTGTTAATAAAAAATAAAACAAAAAAA
>NW_018467935.1:0-588 GCF_002113885.1 Mizuhopecten yessoensis
TTTAAACTTTCAACTGTTTCAAATTCAATTTAAATTTAAATTCAATTTTTTGATTCAGAAAATGTTTACTTTATTGTCAAACCCATTGCATTTTTTGAACTTCTGAAGATTTGAAACATTCAAATGAAAATTTTGAATATTTATTTTCATAATTTTCTCTCATTTCCTCGTGTGTATGATAGAGCTGTCCAGGGTAGAAAGGGGTGAAGGAAATTTCGGGTTTTACCAAATTTGAAAAACCCTCTGGTGGAATTTCCCTATCATACACCCCTGAGCATGAAAGAATCTTATATTACAACATCTACAGTCCAAGGCTACATTGTAGATGGATTACGGTACTTGCACTTTTTGAAAAACAAAACTAAATGTCATAAAAGAAACAACTGAACAGGCACAGGGATTCTTAAAAAGTAACGGTTATCATACCCTTGGTACCTCGAACAAGAACTTGTTCAAGGTATTCTCATAATTAAATATAGCAAGGAATTTGATCAATGAAGACACTCGAGGGATGAAGAAAATTGAACAAATGCAGGCCCATAACAATGGGCCTGCATCGCTCACCTGGTATAAATCTAACACTTGTAA
>NW_018467936.1:0-588 GCF_002113885.1 Mizuhopecten yessoensis
TTCAAAGAGGCTATATAGTGACAATGCCATGCACATGTAAATATTTACAGAATATATGTTTTGTTATATAAGTATCATTACTAATTATGTGAAAAGTTGGAACATGTTTTATATAAATTACACTAAGATAAAAACCAAAAGCCTGCTACATTTACTTTTGCTGTAGCTTAAAAAAATAAAAAGATGCACTTTAAATAGTTCATTAGTTCATTTGTGTTAACTAAGTAATATATACTTTGGAAAATAGATCATGACAAACTTATATACATGTACAAGCACATGTTAAGTTTTCACAGAATTTGACAGTTTATTGTCCAATATCTAATAATAAAGTCATATGTTTGATTTTATATAATATATACGATGAACAGAGCTAAGTTGAACCATTTCATAAACATTTTCCTTCAGATTTAGAGGGTAAAAACATCAAATTGACAAGTTCATTCAAAACTAAGCCAAAGGTTCTAAAGATGTAATTTTGGAGAGACAAACAAATACTTATCGACGATCGACTTAAAGCCCTACAATATGTGAGTAGATGTATATTCATGACTTTCCATGCACACATTTCATGTACATTGTACTTAT
>NW_018467937.1:0-588 GCF_002113885.1 Mizuhopecten yessoensis
CGCGGACGAGTGTTATGAACTTGTTCTGCACGAGGTTCAAAGTTTAAACTGGACTCAGGGATCACAGAGGGCATTAGTCATGATTGGGGACAACAACCCACACGAACCTAACTATCCACAGAACAAAAAGAAATTGAACTGGAGGACGGAAGCAGATAACTTGTCAAAAATGGTAAGCTGATTTATTATAAAAAAGAAAAGACATTTTGTAATTTTTGAACCAATTATTCTACTATTTGTTTTAATATATGAATTTGGTTTTGATTTTACGCCAAGCATTGCTGATGAGATTTTACAAATAAAAGCATATTGTCCGGTACGCTGAAGTTGTTTTATCCTTTAATTACAAGTAAGGGTTAAAACTGAATTTTGTAGATATGTGCTTGGTTGATATCTGTTTCTCGTATATTAAAAGTTTGATAGTATTTATCAAGTCGTGAACGTAACACACTTAGAGTAAGCATTTTCACATATTGATTTTTCAGGGTGTCCGAATCTATTCGGTCCAATGCCAGAATTACACTGGCGCAGACCACTTCTACCAGACCATAGCTGAAAAGACAAGCGGCCATTACCTCAAATTGGCAC
>NW_018467938.1:0-589 GCF_002113885.1 Mizuhopecten yessoensis
TAGACTTAGTGTAGTCTGTCATTGATAAAGGTAGACTGAGTGTAGAATGTCATTGATAAATGTAGACTGAGTGTAGGCTGTCATTGATAAAGGTAGACTGGGTGTAGACTGTCATTGATAAAGGTAGGCTGAGTGTAGACTGTCATTGATAAAGGGAAACTTAGTGGAGGCTGTCATTGATAAAGGTAGACTAAGTGTAGGTTGTCATTGATAAAGGGAGACTTAGTGTAGGCTGTCATTGATAAATGTAGGCTAAGTGTAGACTGTCATTGATAAAGGGAAACTTAGTGTAGGTTGTCATTGATAAAGGGAGACTTAGTGTAGGCTGTCATTGGTAAAGGTAGACTTAGTGTAGTCAGTCATTAATAAATATAGTGTAGGTTGTCATTGATAAATGTAGGCTGATGGTAGGCTGTCATTGATAAAAGTAGACTTAGTGTAGGCTGTCATTGATAAAGGTAGACTGAGTGTAGGCTGTCATTGATAAAGGGAGACTTAGTGTAGGCTGTCATTGATAAAGGTAGACTGAGTGTAGAATGTCATCGATAAATGTAGACTGAGTGTAGGCTGTCATTGATAAAGGTAGACT
>NW_018467939.1:0-589 GCF_002113885.1 Mizuhopecten yessoensis
GACAATGTTTGGTGGTAGATCTAGAGTGGGGTTGTTCTGGGTTTTTTCTGACAATGTTTGGTGGTAGATCTACAGTGGAGTTGTTCTGGGTTTAACTGACAATGTTTGGTGGTAGATCTAGAGTGGGGTTGTTCTGGGTTTTACTGACAATGTTTGGTGGTATATCTACAGTGGGGTTGTTCTGGGTTTCACTGACAATGTTTGGTGGTAGATCTAGAGTGGGGTTGTACTGACAATGTTTGGAGGTAGATCTAGAGTGGGGTTGTACTGACAATGGTTGGTGGTAGATCTAGAGTGGGGGTTGTTCTGGGTTTCACTGACAATGCTTGGTGGTAGATCTAGAGTGGGTTTTACTGACAATGTTTGGTGTTATATCTACAGTGGGGTTGTTCTTGGTTTCACTGACAATGTTTGGTGGTAGAACTACAGTGAGGTTGTTCTGGGTTTTACTGACAATGTTTGGTGGTAGATCTAGAGAGGGGTTGTTCTGGGTTGTACTGACAATGTTTGGTGGTATATCTACAGTGGGGTTGTTCTGGGTTTCACTGACAATGTTTGGTGGTAGATCTAGAGTGGGGTTGTTCTGGGT
>NW_018467940.1:0-286 GCF_002113885.1 Mizuhopecten yessoensis
CTTATCAGACTTTCACACCCAGGTATAGCGATACAAGGTATATACCTCACATATCAGACTATCTCACTCAGGTATAGCAATACCAAGTATACACATTACATATCAGACTATCTCACTCAGGTATGTACCAGGTATACACATTATATATCAGACTATCACACCCAGGAATAGCAAAACCAGGTATACACATTACATATCAGACTATCTCCCCTTGGTATAGCGATACAAGGTGTACACATAACATATCAGACTATCACACCCAGGTATAGCGATACCAGGTATACAC
>NW_018467940.1:333-589 GCF_002113885.1 Mizuhopecten yessoensis
GACTATCACACCCAGGAATAGCAAAACCATGTATACACATTACATATCAGACTATCTCACTCAGGTATAGCGATGTAAGGTATACACTTTACATATCAGACTTTCTCACTCAGGTATAGCGATACCAGGTATACACATTACATATCAGACTTTCACACCCAGGTATAGCGATACCAGGTATATACGTTACATATCAGACTATCACACCCAAGTATAGCGATACTAGGTATACACATTACATATCAGACTATCACAC
>NW_018467941.1:0-192 GCF_002113885.1 Mizuhopecten yessoensis
TAGTAGCTAAAGTATCACGTATAGTGGCTAAAGTATCACCTATAGGAGCTAAAGTATCACGTATGGTAGGATAAGTATCACGTATAGTAGCTAAGGTATCACGTATAGTGGCTAAAGTATCACGTATAGTAGCTAAAGTATCACGTATAGTAGCTAAAGTATCACGTATAGTAGCTAAAGTATCACGTATAG
>NW_018467941.1:260-589 GCF_002113885.1 Mizuhopecten yessoensis
GTATAACGTATAGTGGCTAAAGTGTCACGTATAGTGGCTAAAGTATCACGTATAGTAGCTTAGGTAACGCGTATAGTAGCTAAAGTATCAAGTATAGTAGCTAAAGTATCACGTATAGTGGCTAAGGTATCACGTATAGCAGCTAAAGTATCACGTATAGTAGCTTAGGTAACACGTATAGTAGCTAAAGTATCACGTATAGTAGGATAAGTATCACGTATAGTAGCTAAAGTATCACGTATAGTAGGATAAGTATCACGTATAGTTGCTAAAGTATCACGTAGAGTAGCTAAAGTATCACGTATAGTGGCTAAGGTATCACGTATAGT
>NW_018467942.1:0-589 GCF_002113885.1 Mizuhopecten yessoensis
ATTGTTTAGTATTGGTGACAATAGCATTATTTAGTATCGATGACAATATCGTTGTTTAGTATTGGTGACAATAGCATTATTTAGTATCGATGACAGTATCATTATTTAGTATTGGTGACAATAGCATTATTTAGTATTGGTGACAATAGCATTATTTAGTATCGATGACAGTATCATTATTTAGTATTGGTGACAATAGCATTATTTAGTATTGGTGACAATAGCATTATTTAGTATTGGTGACAATAGCATTATTTAGTATCGATGACAGTATCATTGTTTAGTATTGGTGACAATAGCATTATTTAGTATCGATGACAGTATCATTATTTAGTATTGGTGACAATAGCATTATTTAGTATCGATGACAGTATTATTGTTTAGTATTGATGACAGTATCATTATTTAGTATTGACGACAGTATCATTATTTAGTATTGGTGACATTATCATTATTTAGTATCGATGACAGTATCATTGTTTAGTATTGATGACAATAGCATTATTTAGTATTGGTGAAAATAGCATTATTTAGTATCGATGATAGTATCATTGTTTAGTATTGGTGACAATAGCATTATTTAGTATCG
>NW_018467943.1:0-589 GCF_002113885.1 Mizuhopecten yessoensis
AGTAGTAGCACAACTGTTAAGAAACCTAAATAATCATTTTAAAGCGTCAAAGCCATATAGTATTCATAATCGTATTCAGAAAGAGTGTGCAGACCATATATCACCCATTCTGACACAAATCTTCAAGACCACAATAACTATGTAAAACCTAGAACACATCGTATGCAAACATTTATTGGACCATCTGGACAGACATAGGGTACTCTAATCTCTGAACCATGGCCTCCGAATAGGATACTCATGTGAAACTCATTACCACCACTGACGACCTACTGAAATCTTTTGACCGTGGACAACAAGTAGACATTGCAATACTTGACTTCTCCAAGGCCTTTGACACAGTTCCAAATGACAGACTACTCTACAAGCTAAAGCCCTACGGGAGCAGAGGAACTCTGCGCCAATGGCTAAAAGCATTGCTAACTCGCAGAAAGGAGTGGGTAGCCATACAAGGAAAACTCTCTGAAGAGGCCTCTGTTGAGTCATTAGTCCCTCCCACAAGGAACAGTATTAGGACCCCTACTTTTCTTTTGCCATATAAATTACTAACTGGAATCAACAGTCGGGCTTTTAGCAGACGACTGCCTAC
>NW_018467944.1:0-589 GCF_002113885.1 Mizuhopecten yessoensis
ATACTGTATACCGGGACACTTTCACGGCCACTTCCATTATATACTTTATATCGGGACATTCTCACGGCCACTTCCATTACATACTGTATACCGGGACACTCTCACTGCCACTTCTATTATAAACTGTATACCGGGAAACTCTCACGGCCACTTCTATTATATATACCGGGACACTCTCACAGTCTCTTCCATTACATACTGTATAACATACTGTATACCGGGACTCTCTCACGGCCACTCCTATTATATACTGTATACCGGGATACTTTCACGGCCAATTCCATTATATACTGTATACCGGGACACTGTCACGGCCACTTCCATTATAAACTGTATACCGGGATACTTTCACGGCCAATTCCATTATATACTGTATACCGGGACACTCTCACGGCCACTTCCATAACATACTGTATACCGGGACACTCTCACGGCCACTTCTATTATAAACTGTATACCGGAACACTTTCACGGTCTCTTCCATTACATACTGTATACCGGGACACTCTCACGGCCACTTCCATTATAAACTGTATACCGGGATACTTTCACGGCCACTTCCATTATATACTGTATACCGGGACACTCT
>NW_018467945.1:0-589 GCF_002113885.1 Mizuhopecten yessoensis
CAATTGGAAAGCAGCTGAAAATAAAGAGATCTGCTCTACACTTCACGCAATTGAAATCCAGCTTATGGACAGGTTGGTATTCCAATATTGCCATTATATACGGGTATCTGTTTTTAGCTTGTTTTTGCTATCATTCTGTTGTCTATTATCAGTTGGTCATTAAAAGAAGGGTGGCAATTTAAGCCTTCTGGTGGCTATCGCAGATAAGTATTTGTTACATGTGCGTACCTTGAGGTTATGCCTTCATGATATTACTATCAACTTGGAGGCTATCTTGAGATGCGAGGGGATGAAATGAGCGAGCCAAATCAAAATGGTCTCTTTTTGACAAAACTGCATGTTAGTTATTAATTAGTCCCCCTGAAATCTGTTTAGGGCAATATGTTTGCTTCGTTTCCTTCTGCACACTATCATGTGCTTGGTACAGTTGTGGGACCGCACAACGCACCAAAAAAATAGTGTGCGCACACTGTGCATACATCGTTCTCACATCGTCCACACATGGTGCGCACAAAAGTGCGATTTAACAATCGTTCGCCCCATCGTGCGCTTCTCTCCGCACAACTGTGCGATTTGGTACAATTTGTAG
>NW_018467946.1:0-589 GCF_002113885.1 Mizuhopecten yessoensis
GACCGAAACACGACCGTAGATAAAAAAGAAAATAGCGACAGTTTTGATTCAGCGTTGTATCCCTCGAAACATAATAGACTTGATCCAACTATAATATGATGATGTTAAGTCAACTGCAGTAGCTGATGGGGAAACGACTTTTGTCACGTACACAAACATAGTAGCATCCCGAACATTAAAAAGGTGGTTACAAAGATTCACCGTTCGGAGATGGCTACGATCAATCCGAAATGGTTGCAACAAACTTGACTTCTAATAACAAAAACTTAAACTAGATAATAATCTCTCCTAAAATACATATACTTATCAATGAGTCTATAATGTAATACTCTGCATATTGTGCATAACGTTGTGCATTAATCAATAGCTTTTTGACGAGTATTTCATCGTCCGTCATTAAACCAAAAAAGTCCAGATCATCGAGCTGATACATGAGTGTATTCCCGTGCCTTTCCATTCTCGTCCCTGACGTAGATAGTGTAATTTTTGTTGTTCAGTATGAGGTCCCCCGGATATAGATGGATGTCCCGACGACCCTGTTGTTCTATCACTTTGCTGGCCTCTTGTGCTGGCATTTCTATAGCGATCA
>NW_018467947.1:0-589 GCF_002113885.1 Mizuhopecten yessoensis
TTGGTCGGAAGCATTCATGGGAGGCAGGGATTCAAAATTGTACAGGGGTAGGGCCGAAAAAAAATATTACTTGGAAATGGTTGAGATTCCCACCATATAACCATATATACAATTGCTGAGTATAAAGAGAGGAATGCACATTTGCTTCCAGGATGGCCCTAGGGTCTGGCCCCACCCTTGGAGACTTAACCCCTGGGTCATAACTTTGAAACGGTTAAGATCCCCACCCCAAAACTATATATACAATTGTTGGGCATAAAGAGACGAATGCAGTCATGATATTAGAATTGACCCCAGGGTTTGCCCCACCCTTGCAGACATAACCCCTGGGTCATAACTTTGAAACGGTTGAGATCCCCACCCCAAAACTATATATATACAAATGCTGGGCAAAAAGAGACAGATGCAGTCATGATATTAGAATTGATCCTGGGGTCTGGCCACAACCCTAGGGACCTAGTTTCTGAAGAAATAGCTTCTAGCTTGGAAACAGTTGAGTTTCTGCGCCTAGCGTCCATGCCTGCTTCGGTACTAGCTATATCCAGTGTCAGTCCTACACAGTGATAATGAACAACAGAAATCCTATCCA
>NW_018467948.1:0-589 GCF_002113885.1 Mizuhopecten yessoensis
ATAGCCACCAAATATAGGATCATGATATCACATACAGGTTATAACAACCAAATAAAGGATCATAATATCACATACAGGTTATAACCACCAAATAAAGGATCATGATAGCACATAAAGGTTATAGCCACCAAATATAGGATCATGATATAACATACAGGTTATAACAACCAAATAAAGGATCATAATATCACATACAGGTTATAACCACCAAATATAGGATCATGATATCACATACAGGTTATAACAACCAAATATAGGATCATGATATCACATACAGGTTATAACCACCAAATATAGGATCATGATATCACATAAAGGTTATAGCCACCAAATATAAGATCATGATATCACATAAAGGTTATAGCCACCAAATATAGGATCATGATATCACATAAAGGTTATAGTTACAGATCTTATTGGTCCTGGCGAGGTAACAATCGCGTCTTCGAGAATCTCTTCGTTCTCATTGCTGTGTTCCTCCTCAATGACTGCAGCGCAAGTGACTGACAGAACACCTGGATCATTTCTGACGACACCGTTACCATCCCTGTCCACATATAGTCGCAATAGGTTTGCGTGGTAAGTCTTA
>NW_018467949.1:0-270 GCF_002113885.1 Mizuhopecten yessoensis
AGAATAAGATCATACTAGTGGTAACAGTTACGACACTGGCCTCCACCACAATAGTTAGGGTACTTTACACACTCATTTATATCTGTAATAGAATAAGATCGTACTAGTGGTAACAGTTACGACACTGGCCTCCATCACAATAGTTAGGGTACTTCACACACTCATTTATATCTGTAATAGAATAAGATCGTACTAGTGGTAACAGTTACGACACTGGCCTCCATCACAATAGTTAGGGTACTTCACACACTCATTTATATCTGTAATAGA
>NW_018467949.1:337-589 GCF_002113885.1 Mizuhopecten yessoensis
TACTAGTGGTAACAGTTACGACACTGGCCTCCATCACAATAGTTGGGGTACTTCACACACTCGTTAATATCTGTAATAGAACAAGATTGTACTAGTGGTAACAGTTACGACACTGGCCTCCATCACAATAGTTGGGGTACTTCACACACTCGTTAATATCTGTAATAGAATAAGATCATACTAGGGGCAACAGTTACAACACTGGCATCCATCACAATAGTTGGGGTACTTCACACACTCGTTAATATCTGT
>NW_018467950.1:0-589 GCF_002113885.1 Mizuhopecten yessoensis
TCATACGATATAGCCTGGGGAAGTCCATCATTGGGGAAATAAAAATAATAAAATTAGTATTGGGATAAAAAAGAGCGGAATGATTAAGAAGTTCAAATCAGCACTAACAGAAGCGTTCACGTTCCTGACATTAGATGTGAGATACAAAATTTTTGTCTCGTCGGTTTAGGTTAGTAAATAGGACAATGAGCTTTGATATTAAATTCATGTTGCATAAAAATAGGTGAAAAAATGCTATAGGGTAGACAGGAAAATCTACAATAGGTTGGGATACATGAACATTTTTTTTCTTTTGTTTTTTATATTTTTGTTACTTATCTTAATTTTCTTTTTTTCGTCACTTTTTTATACCTTATTCACAAAATGCTTTTTTAAGATCATTAGGTTAAACTAGGCTCGTACTCTTATAAACTGAGAAAATGCAACTCATTTTTTCACATTAGGTGGAATCTATTACAATCAACGGAGCCGTCAAACATCGTTAGGGAAACTGGGAATGCCAAAAGGAAGAGGTGATATGGTACTAAAACCGAAATCGAATATTTTTTTACTATTATGAATATTATTGACCGGTAACAAGAAATGAAGA
>NW_018467951.1:0-589 GCF_002113885.1 Mizuhopecten yessoensis
TTAGGGTAATGCCGTTCTTGCCACATAAGTCTAACCAACGAACTGTCTGAAAGAAACTTTCCTCTATGGAGTCGGACCATAACAACACATCATCTACGCATTTAGTCTTGTTGGCGAAGTCTAAGACAAGTTCATCGCACCTTCGTGTGTATCCGTCACCGGATGCAATGTACCCCTGGGGTGCTGTCTTATATCTGTATCGTCCCCATGGGGTGATAAAGGTTGTCAGGTGACGGTCTTCCTTGCGTATGGGTACGCTATGGTAACCGTTCCAAGCATCAAACACTGTTTTCTTTTTGCCATGTGGGACGGAACGGGCTTGGTAGAATGGTGATTGAGTATGATGAGTTTCACGTGTCGCGTGGGCATTGAGGGCCTGGAAGTCAACTGTCCTGCGAGGCTCGCCGTTTTTCTTCGCGCATATGACCATCCTGTGACACCATGTCACCGGTTCACCGATTGGGACTGGCTCAATTACGCCTAAACGGACATCTTGGTCTAATCCGGCCTTGGCAGACTCGCGCCAGTGAATAGGGACAGGTAAAGGTGTATGGTGGGCAGTGGGTTCCGCAGTGTTGTCTACCATGAG
>NW_018467952.1:0-589 GCF_002113885.1 Mizuhopecten yessoensis
TCATACCGTCAGTCCATCTCTACTGTATCATTATCTGTTATAGACGTCATACCGTCAGTCCATCTCTACTATATCATTTATCTGTTATAGACTTCATACCGTCAGTCCATCTCTACAGTAGCATTATCTGTTATAGACTTCATACCGTCAGTCCGTCTCTACTGTATCATTATCTCTTATAGACTTCATACCGTCAGTCCATCGCTACAGTAGCATTATCTGTTATAGACTTCATACCGTCAGTCCGTCTCTACTGTATCATTTATCTGTTATAGACTTCATACCGGCAGTCCGTCTCTACTGTATCATTATCTCTTATAGACTTCATACCGTCAGTCCATCTTGTGTTAAACTCATATATTTCCCTGATTTCTGTAATTCTTCATACCGTCAGTCCATCTCTACTGTATCATTATCCGTTATAGACCTCATACCGTCAGTCCATCTCTACTGTATCATTATCTGTTATAGACTTCATACCGTCAGTCCATCTTGTGTTAAACTCATATATTTCCCTGATTTCTGTAATTCTCCAAACGTTGCCGTCTCAAATGGTCTGACAGATCTAGCGACACCCAGGACTATTTTC
>NW_018467953.1:0-589 GCF_002113885.1 Mizuhopecten yessoensis
ATAGAGCTCCTGCATACTCAATATAAGTGATAGAGCCCTCGTATATTCATTGTAAGTGATAGAGCCCCCGCATACTCAATATAAGGGATAAAGCCCCCGTTTACTCAATATAAGTGATAGAGCCCACGCATACTCAATATAAGTGATAAGCCCCCGTTTACTCAATATAAGTGTTGAGACCCCGCATACTCAATATAGGTGACAGAGCCGCCGCATATTCAATATAAGTGATAAAACCCCCGCATACTCAATGTAAGTGATAGAGCACCTGCATACTCAATAAATGTGATATAGCCTCCGTATACTCTGAAGAAGTGATATAGCTCCTGCCTACTCAATATATAAGTGATAGAGCCCCCGTACACTCAATATAAGTGATAGAGCCCACGCATACTCAATATAAGTGATATAGCCTCCGTATACTCTATATAAGTGATAGAGCCCCCGTATACTCTTTATAAGTGATAGAGCCCCCGCATACTCAATATTGGTGATAGAGCTCATGAAAACTCAATAAAAGTGATAGAGCCCCCGTTTACTCAACATAAGTGATAGAGCTCACGCATACTCAAAATAAGTGATAGAGCCC
>NW_018467954.1:0-589 GCF_002113885.1 Mizuhopecten yessoensis
TTTATATAGTTCAGTGTTTACACTGTCATTGTATTCCGTTTATATGGTACAGTGTTAAGACTGTCAGTGTATACTGTTTATATAGTTCAGTGTTTAGACTGTCAGTGTATACCGTTTATATAGTTCAGCGTTAAGACTGTCGGTGTATCCGTTTATATAGTTGAGTGTTAAGACTGTCAGTTTATACTGTTTATATAGTGTGTATTCCGTTTATATGGTACAGTGTTAAGACTGGAGGTGTATTCTGTTTATATGGTTCAGTGTTAAGACTGTAGGTGTGTTCTGTTTATATAATTTAATGTTTAGACTGTCAGTGTATTGCGTTTATATAGTTCAGCGTTAAGACTGTCGGTGTATACCGTTTATATAGTTCAGTGTTTAGACTGTCAGTGTATTCCGTTTATATAGTTCAGTGTTAAAACTGTCGGTGTATTCCGTTTATATAGTTCAGTGTTAAGACTGTAGGTGTATTCTGTTTATATAATTTAATGTTTAGACTGTCAGTGTATTCCGTTTTTATAGTTCAGTGTTAATACTGTCGGTATATTCTGTTTATATAGTTCAGTGTTTAGACTGTCAGTGTATTCTG
>NW_018467955.1:0-589 GCF_002113885.1 Mizuhopecten yessoensis
TGTAACATACATAAACATCTGTAACACATCTGTTACATACATAAATATCTGTAACATACATAAATATCTAAAACACATCTGTAACATACATAAATATCTGAAACACATCTGTAACATACATAAACATCTGTAACACATCTGTAACATATTTTCATGAACATCTGTTACATAATACATAAATATCTGTAACATCTGACAAAGATTTGTAACATCTGAGGCTGAGTTATGTATATCATGATGTCCTGTTTTTAAAAGATTGCTAGTTCCGCTAAATCATTCATCAAGAACAAGACACAGTAGCTGAAGTAAACTAGGAACACTTGTTAATATAACACATCGGTGCTGTAGCTGGTGACACAATGTAAACTACACTTACCCGAACAACATTGGTGCCATCTGAGGCCGATACAAAGTAAAATGGCATTTTATGTTTCTTTGCAAAATTGAAACTTTTCTTTGTTACACTAATATCAACTGAAACAGAAAAGAAACAACTCATTAGAATTATCATTTTTGACTAGGGAGGTCTCAAATTATCAGGGAAACCAGAGATATATTTCTGACTAGGGGGTCTCATATTATCAGGGAC
>NW_018467956.1:0-589 GCF_002113885.1 Mizuhopecten yessoensis
TGATAATGTTTAAGATCTCTGATAACCGTCCTGACTGGTAATGTTAAAGATCCTTGAAAAACGTCGTGACCGGTAATGTTTAAGATCCTTGATAACCGTTGTGACCTGTAATGTTAAAGATCCTAGATAACCGTAGACCGGTAATGTTAAAGATCCTCTATACCCGTACGACCGGTAATGTTAACTATCCTTGATAACCGTCGACTGGTAATGTTAAAGATCCTTGATGACCGTCGTGACCGATAATGTTCAAGATCCTTGATAACCGTCGTGACCGATAATGTTCAAGATCCTTGATAACCGTCGTGACCGATAATGTTAAANGTTCAAGATCTTTGATAACCGTCGTGACCGATAATGTTCAAGATCCTTGATAACAGTCGTGACCGATGATGTTAAAGATCCTTGATAATCGTCGTGACCGGTAAAGTTAAAGATCCTTGATAACCGTCGTGACAGGTAATGTTGAATATCCTTGATAACCGTCGTGACCGGTAATGATAAAGATCTTTGATAATCGTCGCGACCGGTAACGTTAAAGATCCTTGATAACCGTCGTGACCGATAATGTTAAATATCCTTCCTAACT
>NW_018467957.1:0-589 GCF_002113885.1 Mizuhopecten yessoensis
GTATTAACAGTGTAACCTAGGTATTAACAGTGTAACCTAGGTATTTACAGTGTAACCTAGGTATTAACAATGTAACCCAGGTATCAAAAGTGTTACCTAGGTATTAACGGTGTAACCTAGGTATTAACGGTGTAACCTAGGTATTAACAGTGTAACCTAGGTATTAACAATGTAACCTAGGTATCAAAAGTGTAACCTAGGTATTAACGGTGTAACCTAGGTATTAACGGTGTAACCTAGGTATTAACGGTGTAACCTAGGTATTAACGGTGTACCCTATGTATTAACAGTGTAACCTAGGTATTAACAATGTAACCTAGGTATCAAAGGTGTTACCTAGGTATTAACGGTGTAACCTAGGTATTAACAGTATAACCTAGGTATTAACAGTGTAACCTAGGTACTAACGGTGTGACCTAGGTAATTACGGCCTAACGCAGGTATTCATGGTGTNGACGGTGTAACCCAGGTATTAACTGTGTAAACAGGTATTAAGGTGTTACCTAGGTATAAACAGTGTAACCTAGGTATTAAGAGTGTAACATAGGTATTAACAGTGTAACCTAGGAATTAACAGTGTAACCTAGGT
>NW_018467958.1:0-589 GCF_002113885.1 Mizuhopecten yessoensis
AAAGATAAATCAGCAAAGTAAAATACTAGCTGTGCATAGTGACGGGACTAGAATCAGTACAGATAACTCACCAAAGTAACATACCAGCTGTGCATAGTGACGGAACTTCAAACAGTACAGATAACTCACCAAAGTACCATACTAGCTGAACATAGTGACGAGACTAGAAACAGTTAAGACAAATCACAAAAGTTACATACCAGCTATATATACTTACGGGACTAGAAACAATACAGATTATTCACAAAAATAACACACTAGCTGTACATAGTGACGGGACTAGAAACAGTACAATTAACACACCAAAGTAACATTCTAGCTGTATAAAGTCACGGGATTAGAAACAGTACAGATAACTCACCGAATTAACACACTAGCTGTATATGGTGACGAGACTAGAATCAGTACAGAAACCTCACCAAAGTAACATACTAGCTGTATATAGTGACGGGACTAGAAACAGTACAGATAAATCACCAAAGTAACATACTAACTGTACATAGTGACGGAACTAGAAAACATACAGATAGTTTATCAGCTGTGTATAGTGACGGAACAAGTAACAGTACAGATAATTCACAAAAGTAAC
>NW_018467959.1:0-200 GCF_002113885.1 Mizuhopecten yessoensis
TCATACTATAGAGATACTATAGAGGTAGTCTGTTAACATCTATTGCCATACTATAGAGACACTATAGAGGTAATCTGTTAACATCTGTTGTAATACTATAGAGATACTATAGAGGTAGTCTGTTAACATCTATTGTCATACTATAGAGATACTATAGAGGTAGTCTGTTAACATCTGTTGTCATACTATAGAGATACTAT
>NW_018467959.1:387-589 GCF_002113885.1 Mizuhopecten yessoensis
TATAGAGATACTATAGAGGTAATCTGTTAACATCTATTGTCATACTATAGAGACACTATAGAGGTAGTCTGTTAACATCTATTGTCATACTATAGAGGTACTATAGAGGTAGTCCGTTAACATCTATTGTCATACTATAGATATACTATAGAGGTAGTCTGTTAACATCTATTGTCATATTATAGAGATACTATAGAGGTAG
>NW_018467960.1:0-589 GCF_002113885.1 Mizuhopecten yessoensis
GTTGTATGTTGACTGTATACATGTATGGCAGCCTGCGTTGTATGTAAACTGTACACATGTATGGTAGCCTGTGTTGTATGTTGATCGTACATATGTATATTAGCCTGTGTTGTATGTTGACTGTACACATGTATGGTAGCCTGCGTTGTATATTGATAGCCCACCTGTATGGCAGCATACGTTGTATGTTAACTGTACACATGTATGCTAGCCTACGTTGTATGTTGATTGTACACATGTATGGTAGCCTGCGTTGTATGTTGACTGTACACATGTATGGTAGCCTGCGTTGTATGTTGACTGTACATATGTATGGTAGCCTGCGTTTTTATGTTGTCTGTACATATGTATGGTAGCCTGCGTTTTATGTTGTCTGTACATATATATTGTAGCCTGCGTTGTATGTTGATCGTACACATGTATGACAGCCTGAGTTGTATGTTGATTGTACACATGTATGGTAGCCTGCGTTGTATGNGTGGTAGCCTGCGTTGTGTGTTAATTGTACACATGTATGGTAGCTTGCATTGTGTCTTGACTGTATACATGTATGGTAGCCTGCGTTTTATGTTGACTGTAAACATGTATG
>NW_018467961.1:0-589 GCF_002113885.1 Mizuhopecten yessoensis
TTACCCTATATCATACCATTTACTACAGTATTTACCTATATTATATCTTTTACAACAGTATCTACCTATATCATATCATTTACTACAGTATTTATTTATTTTAGATCATGTAATACAGTATTTACCTATATCATACCAGACTATAGTATTTACCTAAATCCTACCATATACTACAGTATATACCTATATCATACCATTTACTACAGTATTTACCTATACCATACCATTTACTACAGTATTTACCTATATCATGCCATTTACTATAGTGTATAACTATATCATACCATTCGCTACAGTATATACCTATATCATACCATATACTACAGTATATATTTATATCATACCATATACTACAGTTTTTACCTATATCATACCATTTACTACAGTATAAACCTATGTCATACCATTTACTACAGTATTTACCTATACCATACCATTTACTTCAGTATTTACCTATATCATGCCATTTACTATAGTGTATAACTATATCATACCATTCGCTACAGTATATACCTATATCATACCATATACTACAGTATATATTTATATCATACCATATACTACAGTTTTTACCTATATCATACCATTT
>NW_018467962.1:0-589 GCF_002113885.1 Mizuhopecten yessoensis
ATAGGACGTTAAACAAAATCAAACAAACAAACAAACAAACTATGTCATTTTAAAGAGGAAACTTTATAGCACTCTGTCGCATCTACCAACTGGTCAAATGTCGTGAACCTATTTCTTCCAGTTCTTCAGAAGAAGTCGTTTAAATGAAAAAGATGATTGATGGACGGACGGAAGACGGACGGACGACGGATGCCGCAGTAATAATACAACAAAATATCACAAAATATTGACATTTCTCTACATCATCTATCCTAGATTCCAGAAGCATCTTTATAAAAAAGTTAGTCTGACAGAGGGATTCTGTTGACAAACCTAGAAACCAATAATTTTCCGAGTTAAACATAGATTGTATCATGGAAATTCCTTATTCATTTCCGATTATGTAATACACATACTACTGTTATGACTTATCACATGCCATAATGCCTATACACAGACAATGCCATAACAATTGTGATGTTGATCACATAATCATTAGATGCAGAGGAGCTTAGGTCCTTCGGGTCAGGTGAGCTAAAACGTTGACGGACGGGTGACAAAACGGCGGTCCAGGTGAGCTAAAAATCGAGAACACTATTTCAACACTATT
>NW_018467963.1:0-589 GCF_002113885.1 Mizuhopecten yessoensis
ATGGTGGTAACTAAAGAGGGTGGGATTTATACGAAATAGAGGGAAATAACGAGGATGGGATTCATACGTCATGGTGGTAACTAAAGAGGGAGGGACTTATATGTTATGGTGGAAACTTAAGAGGGTGGGACTAATATGACATGGAGGGAACTAAAGAGGATGGTACTTATACGAAATAGAGGGAACTAAAGAGGGTGGGACTTATATGACATGGAGGGAACTAAAGGGGTGGGATTTATACGACATGTAGGGAACTAAAGAAGATGGAACCTTAAGTTGGTTCCTGATATCAATATTAATCAAAGGAGTACTAAATGATCTGATATGCTTTTCCATTGAGTATTCAATGATGATGTTATTTTTTTAAATCAGGATGTTTAATCCACGAGGTATAAGATCGATTGATATTGATAAATGGTGTGTGGTTCAACCTTAGTATTTTCATCTATATAATACCTTATACCACCTACCATTAGCATCTATTTACTACCTTATACCACCTACCATTAGCATCTATATACTACCTTATACCACCTTTCATTAACATCTATATACTACATTATACCACCTTCCATTAGCATCTATATAC
>NW_018467964.1:0-589 GCF_002113885.1 Mizuhopecten yessoensis
AAGTTGATCAAGATCATTCCAACTGCATATTTTTATGATAAAATAATTTTCGAGGAGATAGAAATATATAATTTTAAATTCTTGATAATCTGATTCATTTGAGATGTAACATTTAATTGGCCAATTGAAATGATTTGCAACGGTACAATCACGATATACCGTCCGCAAAGTTCTCATTAGCATATATTTACATCTCCTCCATCTTCAGTTTAGTAAACTCTGACTGTATAAATTAGTGTATACGCAAAAAAGGCTCGGCGGATTGATACCTGTTTCAAATATGGCGCTGTTCTCGCTACAGCGAGATAACTCTTCGATGACAGCCATTGTTTGGTTCCATCAACATCTAGAAACATGGAACATATTCGGGATCCATTATGTCTGATGATACAAAAAAGGGATGCTGGCTAACTTCTTATTCCACGGATGCACATTCAAAATTCTTTGACGGCAAAGTAACCAATGGCGGCTTCCTGTTCGACCGCGTCACTCCCAGAGCACTGTGTTAATGCACGTACATGACGACCGTTATAAATGAATACATTTTATTAAGATTTTAAAGGCAACGAAAAGAAGAAAAACAGTGTTG
>NW_018467965.1:0-589 GCF_002113885.1 Mizuhopecten yessoensis
TTTTTTTTACATGCAATCAAACAAATAGTTAGCCGCGTGCGTTCTGTTTGAAATGATTTATTTCAGGGTTGCAGAGAGCGCAAGGGAGCGTAATCACCGAAGTGTCGAGTATGAGCGTCTAATGATTTACCGTACGCAGCAAAATATCCGGGCTTGCGTGATTTAAACGAACAGTTTTGCTTTTAATGAAAAATATATTCGCCTGTTCACGTGAGCCTGATCAAACAATAAGCGTGACTGGTTATAGACCACCTGTATAAGATTAGGTAAATGTTTGCGTTTTGCGCACGTTGCCTTGTTTAATATACACAGAATGAGTTTTTATAATTTCTTATGAATCAATAACCCTTGATTTAATGCCTTTGGTTAATTTGATTCTTTCTTGCTGCAACCATGTCAGACACCTATATTTGTTTGTTTGTTTGTTTAACGGCCCATCGACGGCTAATGTCATTTAGGGCCATGGCGATTTATTTATTTATTTATTTATTTAATATATTTTTATAAACAAACATGTGAATAGCGAAGATAAAATCAGATTAAAATGTTCATTTCTAAAAACATTCGCATTGTATGTGTAGATATTTAA
>NW_018467966.1:0-589 GCF_002113885.1 Mizuhopecten yessoensis
TGTTGTATATTGATATATATTGCTGTATAATGCTGTATATTGCTGTATAATGCTGTATATTGCAGTGTCATGGTGTAATACTGTATATTGCTGTATAATGCTGTATATTGCAGTGTAATGCTGCATATTGCAGTGTAATACTGTATATTGCTGTATATTGGTTTATATTACTGTATAATGCTGTATATTGCAATGTAATGCTGTACATTGCAGTGTTATATTGTATATTGCAGTGTTATGCTGTATATTGCTGTATATTACTGTAAACTGCAGCGTAGTGCTGTTTATTGCTGTATATTACTGTACACTGCAGTGTTATGCTGTATATTGCTGTATATTACGGTATACTGCAGTGTAATGCTGTATATTGCTGTATATTACTGTATACTGCAGTGTAATGCTGTATATTGCTGTATATTACTGTATATTGCATTGCTATGCTGTATATTGCTGTATATTATTGTATACTATAGTGTTATACTGTATATTGCAGTGTTATGCTGTATATTACTGTATATTGCAGTGTTATGCTGTATAGTGCTGTATACTGCAGTGTAATGCTGTACATTGCAGTGTTATACTGTATATT
>NW_018467967.1:0-589 GCF_002113885.1 Mizuhopecten yessoensis
AAGTATGAAATTCCGCCAAGAACAATTTTCAAAGCGTATAATTCTGCCAAAACCCCACTAAGTGAAAATTACCAGGCGGATTTTTAGATGGAATAGACTTTGTGTGGTTAGCGGAATATAGACGGGATTTTCCTATTTACCATATACGCCATAAGTGCGCCTTTAATTTTTCCCATTTTTAGCGGTTTACGCCAATAATCCAAGCGTATTCTGGGCTTAAGAGTTTCGTACAGGAGGCTTCATCAGGACAAACAACCTTCCCACCCTGAAGTGTTTGTTCAAGGTTCAGTTTATGTGATGTACTATATAATGCTATAATACTATATAATATAATGTACAATAGGCCTAGGCATGGGCAGATCAGCCCTTATTCACAATTATAATGTCAAATGATATGACTTTATCTTTCTGTTGCTTGTGATGACATAAAATTACTTTGTTAATATATCTGTTCATCTTGTTAATAAATGTTAATAAAAAGGTTCATATCAATTTCTTCACTGTTATTAGCTCACCGGGTCCGAAGGGTCTGCATCCGTCCGTCTGTCAACAATTTCTTCAAACGACTTCTTCTTAACCACTGATTGGA
>NW_018467968.1:0-589 GCF_002113885.1 Mizuhopecten yessoensis
AGGCTCCCAGCAATGCTGTTTATATACTGTAAAAGGTGATACAGGCTCCCAGCAATGCTGTTTTTTTACTGTTAAAACCGATACAGACATCCAGCAGGGCTGTCTTTTTTTTTTATCGTAAAAGCTTATTCAGGCTCCGCAAAATGCTGTTTATATGCAGTAACTGTAGTTATGAGAAATCATGGAGCAATGAATTGGCAGAATCTAATTAAGAAAATATTGTTTCATTAAAAGCAATTAACAGCAGGTGCATTCTGAACGCTGTGTCATTGGGTAGAATTTTGTACTATCGGACACATCAAGAGAGTAATTATGTAGATAACACTTACATCAGTATGTAGAGCTAGGTCTACAGTACACACCGCTGTTTCATGTCAACTTCATAAAAGTAGGCTGATATGAGTCAAGTAATTGCGTTCTTTGATAGTATGAAGAAAGGTATAAGGAGTTTAAATGTAATGAAATAATTTCTCAAGTGGTGTTAAGAGATAGGTTGTACATTCAACTTCTGGGATCAAAGTGTACAAATGAAGACCAGTAAATGGGGAAAGTGAACAACTTTGAAGTTGTTATTGGTCAAAAGAGACTG
>NW_018467969.1:0-589 GCF_002113885.1 Mizuhopecten yessoensis
TTCGTGTCGTCATATCCGTATTGCGTATCGGACATTTCAATACCGTAGAATAACTTATAGTTACACCGGGTCAACAATAGTACATGTGCGTTACGATCACATGTCAACACCGGATATCGAGACTTAACTGGGAAATGTGTAATCACACGTACTTAATATAAATAAATATTCCGATACAAAGACATAAATAAACTCGCGGGAAGACACTGTAAATAGATCAGCCGACTTCAACAAGGTCATATATGAGGCGCATAGAATGCAGACTGATGTGACCTCACATGTACATAGCACGTGCTAACACTAGTTCACAAGCAAGGGGTCGCTACGATTTCTGTTGTCGGGCGAGTTACGCTCTGTCAGGTATATCATTTCATAAATGCTATTGAAATAACTCTGTGAAAATAATGTTTTGTAATATATCAAGATCCCTATAAAAATGCAAGTGCATGTGCGTGCACGTGTTAACGGCGATAATAGCCTATGGTTAAATATGTACCTGACATGTACATATACCATGCGTAAGCGGGCAATGGAATGATGTCCTAAGTGTACATAATTTAGAGTAATTTTGATTTGTAAAAGAACAGTA
>NW_018467970.1:0-589 GCF_002113885.1 Mizuhopecten yessoensis
GGAAAGTCGAAGAAGCAAATAAGAAAAAAATAGCCATCCGCAGTTACCTATCAAGAAGTAAATTAAAGTATTATCTTGATTTTAATCATCCGAAAAGCAGATATTAAATGTTTGATAATGACAAAAAGTGATATCTCAAAAAATGCACTAATTCGGAATATGAACTTAACTATTTTAAAAATCATGATTTTTTTGTCGTTATATAGGTCATAAAGGGAGTCTGGATGTCACAAAACAGAACAATGCAAATGGCTAGACATATATGTTCCCAATCTGAAAGCAAAAAAGGTTGCAAAACAATTTTGTATTTTTTTCATAACGATTTGTTCATAATTCCTTAGAAATGATTCAAATATCGTTCTAATTTTGAACTATTATTTGCCGAATCAGAGACCTACCGCATTTTATTACCACGAGTTGTCGTTCTTGATCTCTACTTTTTTATTCCACTAGGGGGCAAGTAATGTGCAACAACAATGGCAGGTGCTCGCTGAGATAGAAGACGAGGTTTCAGCCTGAATATTGTCTGCGACAGCGATATGGATAGACTCAGTATCATTTCCGGGGCTCTGTTCTTCACAGCAGATGT
>NW_018467971.1:0-589 GCF_002113885.1 Mizuhopecten yessoensis
ATGATATACATGTCAACCTGAAAACGCCATAAATTTGAAATTTCTTTTATCTTGATTTCGGGGATTTTCCTGATTTTATAAACTTATATGTTGCAAATTAACATATAGATCTATCTGACAGAAATTTGAAGGCAGATTTTGAGATATACAGAACTATGTTTGACATTTAGGGAATAAATGCATACATTTCAATTTTAAGTTCACAAAAAAGATTCATCACTTTCACAGAAAGTTTTGGTAAATATGAGAATTTTAAGGAATTGCATGGTTGTTGGATTGCAGGTCAGAAATGAAACGCAACTCATATATAGCAGATGACAAAAGTTATTCTACAGTAACCAGATCCAGTATAGAGGAAGAAAAGCGGGCTTACCCAAACCCAGCTTATGATGCAAGGCCGTCCAATATATCAGTGGACCCTAGCACTGAATACCGGCACGGGGCTGTAGCCCCACGCACTGATCTACAAGAGGGTTCAGAAGACCCTACTCAACTTAACGAAAAAAAGGCAGACACTTCTGATCCAGTCTATCCTACTTTGTACTAATCAGGACACATAACCAACACCACTAAGTCAAAAGCAGGAACA
>NW_018467972.1:0-589 GCF_002113885.1 Mizuhopecten yessoensis
TCTTATCACGGTTTACAACAAATGGAGGACACTTGTCATTTTCTAACAATCGCAATCGCTGACATGCAGGATTTAACTAACAAGGAAAATGAAGTGCAATGTTTGTACTTATCATCGTCTTGACGATCATTTAATAGAACATACATCCTTTGTCTGTTCCTGATGAGAACTACTTGTATATCGACGAAATGGCCGTATGGTACAGTAATGTTTTACTTTGTATGACTTGCTCCATCAACAAACCAAATCTTTGAATATGTGCTTCCTTACTGGTGAACATTCTGATACCACTAGCCCTCCGCCGCTGGGTCACGGGTTCGAGAACTACGTGGGGCAGTCGCCAGGTACTGGCCGTAGGTCGGTGGGTGTTTTCTCCGGAAACTCCGGCTTTCCTCCACCACCAAAACATGACAATCCTTAAATTACCATAGCTGTTAATAGGACGTAAAACACAAATAAAGCAAAGCTTCCTTACTCCGTATTCCTGGTTACTTTTTGATATAATGCCTAAGGAACTAAGAACCTAAGCTTATTTCACTCTATGTGTTTATTTTCCGTTTATGGTATAACGCGTACAGATCGATGTTTT
>NW_018467973.1:0-589 GCF_002113885.1 Mizuhopecten yessoensis
ACGGATAATAATTTGTGAACCGCTTTGAGACGACCTAAGAACTAGTTTGTGATAAAGCGGTGTATAAGAACCTCGAATTATTTTTATTATTATTTAGATGGCTATCGCAAGTATGGGACGATAGGTATGTATTTCTACTTGGTTTGAGCTCAGAAACAGAAAACGTCAAGTAAAATCAAATAGAAGACCCCCGTACTTAAATTTCAATTTCTAGTCGACTGCTGGTAGGAAATGAAATAAAGTATATGTACCTTCAGCCAATGATAATGACAATTATTTTATTCCCATAAACAATACAGATGTTGCTGTACGTATACATTTTATATAACGAGGTTAGTCCTGTTTTAATGTTGATCGGGTCTTAATAGACTTGACGTCTGTGCTCAAGGTCGCCTGTACCCAGTGGAATATGTGATAGCAAAATTGAAGCACGCGGCTAGCTACATGTGTTTCATTGATTTCAGTGTAAAAAAAACTCCTTGACCAATCGCTAGGCTGATACATGTACCTACATGTCCTTTAAAGATTACAGAAGAGCGACACCCATCCTCGATTTCCAGGGGTTACGCTCACTTTCGCTCTCTGCACC
>NW_018467974.1:0-589 GCF_002113885.1 Mizuhopecten yessoensis
GTACTCATTTACAGTTGAGTAGACTGGAACAAGCAGAGTTAAGTACAATTTCGACATTCAGACATATTTGTTTTGGACACAGTTGTAAATAATATTCAGCTCAGGAATATTGGGATTTTACAAAGCTTCGGATGTTGAAAAAGTGCATACTAACTTTGCAAAAGATTATGATAAAAGAACAGGTAATAGTCTTGTATACTGTGAGCTAGGACATTTTTGGCTTGTATTAAGCTAACAATTTCTAAATAAAGATTTAGACAAAAGGGTAGCATCTAATGATAGTATGCATGCCGAACTGAACAAATTAGGATTAAACTATTCATGTAACACAGATTGAAAAAAGAAAAGGGCGTTCAGTGTGATTTATCTGACATTCGAAATATATCTAGAGGTGAAATATGCAAGCATATTATTGATCATTTGTCTTTACAATACTACTTGTGTGAGCCTATATATAAGCAGTATAATAAAGCACGTAGCCAGATTCAGGTTAAGCTTAAATAATTTTTATATAGAACAAGGCTGACATAGAAATCAGTAGAGCGAGCGAGAGAGAGAGAGAGAGAGAGAGAGAGAGAGAGAGAGAGAG
>NW_018467975.1:0-589 GCF_002113885.1 Mizuhopecten yessoensis
GATATATACATACTCCAGAGTTATCATACACAAACACCTAAAATAATACTGTCAGCAGTTCTTTCATCGAGGAGTTTATAATTCATCAAAAAAAAAAAACTCTCGGTCTACAGAAACGACAATATTTCTTTTACAGTGCAATCTGTGATAGGTGCATTGAGACGTTTAAATGTGTATTCGTTATTTAGTAATAAAGTAACAGACATGCTATTACCTTATACTAGTACATCATCATCATCGATGGTTCAACTGCCACCTAAAATGTGTTTTGTTTCACACTACGATTAGAGAGTGTAAATTACAAGAAAGATGAATTGGACTGACACGAATTTCTTCTACTTGCCTCCAAATGGCTTATATTTCTGTGTTAATATAAATGGAACAGGTATAGATATAAACTGTTGTAGAATATTTTCCCATCGTATAATGATGTCGAAAACTACACAACAAATGTTTACCCGATCTGAATGTGTCATTTTATGGTAGCCTAACCTTTTCATTCGTAAAATAGGGATCAATATTTACTTGAAAGTACACTTTAAGGTATTTTAGGTGTTTGTGTATGATAACTCTGGAGTATGTATATATC
>NW_018467976.1:0-590 GCF_002113885.1 Mizuhopecten yessoensis
TACCATAACTTTAGTATGCATATACAATACCTACTCCCATCTTTGATGCCCAAAAAACAAAAGATTCAAATATCCCTACCTCCCTACCGTGACGTAACCCATATCTCGACGACAGTGCCACGGAGTGACCTCCCTTCCTCAAACCCCATTGTATGGAGCCTAAAGGCAGCCGGGATGAGGAGACAAGGGGAGGAATACAGAGTGGGACTCCATAAAGTTATGGTAAGTATTACATCATGAAAATTGGTTTTACTTCAAAAACCTCGATTTCATTTCAGTAATAACTACCATAACTTTAGGTAACGGAAAAGGTTCAAGGAACCCCCCTAATAAAGCCCCGAAAGTAATAAGAAAATGGAAAACCTCCCCGTGAAACGAGCAGGTGTACCACCGTGGTGCCTGATAGCATACTACTTAAAATCACTGAATTACTGTGGAGGAACAGCCACAGACTGTGCAACCACCACCAGTCCAAGGGAATACAATCCATCAGAATGAGAAGCCAAGGAGCGTAGATAAAAATCCGTGAAGGTAGTCTGTCCGCGACAGAAAGCCGCGGACATGACCTCCTGAAAGGGGGACCCATTGAG
>NW_018467977.1:0-590 GCF_002113885.1 Mizuhopecten yessoensis
GGCACGTGTCAACGTCGTAGCTGTTGGTTTGTGTACTGGACACGGTAATTAATACCGATAGAAACCAGTATGTACCCTTTATGGAATACAATATAACAGATATAAACTATTTCAAAATAAGTACAAGCTATATAGGAAGATTACATGCAATGACTTGTTTATAAGCCTTTCCGGGACTTACCACATAACTGCTTATCAGGGACGGGATCACCATTCCAGATTTCCAATTTTGTGGATACATTTGGACTGAATCACGTCAAGTTACGTCAAGTTAAACAACCAAAAAAGTCTCTGCTAATATTCCTCAGGTTCATATTTTTCTCTAGTTATCGATGTCGAATTCGAATTATACTTCAATATTCTCTATCTCTTTTCTATACCTCAGCGGATTGAAACATTGTAATTATATAAAATATTTCTGGAAATGTATAAGCTGTAGTATATCAATTCATAAAGAAAGCTCAATTGCTGTATTAATGTACCATTACTTCCTGTACCACCTATACCATCCTATATCACCTATACCTTCTTACAGTAACTATACACCTATACCACCTATACCCTTCTTCATCATCTATACTTCCTAAACC
>NW_018467978.1:0-590 GCF_002113885.1 Mizuhopecten yessoensis
TACAAAAAAGGAATATAACTCCACAGACATGAAAGATGAAAAAAAACCAATGTTAGAATCCATATCACGTTTCGTATCTGCCATAAAAGATCTGACTATTTTTTTCAAAGGACAGGAATTGTTTCATGAGTGCGGCAATATGTTGGTACCCTATACTTTCAGTCAATAACACGGACGTCGGGTCGTTCTATGTCAGCAAAGTTTACACTGGTGTATTAGTTAGGACAATAGGAAGTAATACAGTATGCACAATAACAAAGCTTCATAGTTGCAATGCCGTTTCAAAAATAGACATTTGCCTTTGTGACTTTATTCTAACGCCAGTATTTGACATATTCTTTAAGAAAATTTCAGATTAAAACCGTCGACATACGAGGCAAGTTTTGTTAAGTATATATAAATATTAAAAACGGATTCACAACCACTTTCAATGTAATTTATAGTAAAGCTAATTATCTAACTCGTGTTATAATATTACAACACAATACAAAATTTGCCTTTTGAAAATAAATGTAGCTGTTAAAAAAAACAAATAATAATTTAAGTTGAGCTAGAAATAATAATACTTTTATGAATTTTGACTATGTGCA
>NW_018467979.1:0-590 GCF_002113885.1 Mizuhopecten yessoensis
CTATTTCTGACATGTCTTGGAAGATTTAACAATGTTAACATCATTTGTGGCATTGAGTACATTACTCCAACATTATGGAAGGGGTTAACACCATCTAGTTCTAGGGAAAATGATAGACCAGTACGCTCACCTTCAAAGTATCCCCCATCCGAATAAACATCCTTCCATGCTGGAGAGTCTTGCACATCCCACATTTCACCTTTTTCAGAAAGATTAGCGCCAGAATGACCTTGCACAAGTTGTGATAAATTGACATCGCCAAATGTTCTAGCAAGTCGCGGACCCACCGGCACATAAATAAATCTTCGTTTTGAAACAGGCTTATGTTTGGAGTTTGATGAGCTAGTGAAGTAACGATCTTCATTGCATACAGGGCATGTAGTCAGGTCTGCATAGGAATATTTTTCATTTGTTCTAAAAATTACACAGTCCTTTGGAAAAACACTGAAGACTTTCTTCTTTAAAAGAAATGGCTCAATCAAATGTCGGGCTTCATAATATGAAGACGGTATTTGGTCACTTTTGTCATTTTGTGTATTTTTCTTAATTTTTAAGTTATGAGAAAACGCACTTTTGCTCATCGTTGGATG
>NW_018467980.1:0-590 GCF_002113885.1 Mizuhopecten yessoensis
TTTACATACAGTAGGACAATAATGGTCACTTCACTACAATGATCTGCGACATTAACATACAGTAGGACAATAATGGTCACTTCAATACCATGATCTATGACATTTACTTACAGTAGGGCTATAATGGTCACTTCACTACTATGATCTATGACATTTACTTACAGTAGGACAATAATGGTCATTTCACTACAATGATCTATGACATTTACTTACTGTAGGGCAATAATGGTCACTTCACTACTATGATCTATGACATTTACCTACAGTAGGACAATAATGGTCACTTCACTACAATGATCAATGACATTTACATACAGTAGGACAATAATGGTCACTTCACTACAATGATCTATGACATTATCCTACAGTAGGACAATAATGGTCACTTCACTANATGTTATATGATGGTCCTACAATGATGGACTATATTTGTTTTACATTAACGGAAATACGTAGATTTGCACAAGCTACAGAACCTAGGACAAACTTCACAAGTTTCAATTATTGAAAAAACACACGGTGATTGAAATATAAGCTTTGAATCATGCTTGTGTCGATTTCATGGGCTGATGAATTGAAAAGGTCTTGAA
>NW_018467981.1:0-590 GCF_002113885.1 Mizuhopecten yessoensis
TTACAGAATACAGATTGTTGTATTTCAGTTTGTCGGTGTGCGGATAACAGAATAAATATTGTTGTATTACAATTTGTCGGTGTTCGGATTACAGAATACAGATTGTTTTATTACAGTTTGTCGGTGTGCGGATTACAGAATACAGATTGTTGTATTTCAATTTGTCGGTGTGATGATTACAGAATACAGATCGTTGTATTTCAGTTTGTCGGTGTGTGGATTACAGAATACAGATTGGTGTATTACAATTTGTCGGTGTGAGGATTACAGAATACAGATCGTTGTATTTCAGTTTGTCGGTGTGTGGATTACAGAATACAGATTGGTGTATTACAATTTGTCGGTGTGTGGATTACAGAATGAATACAGATTGTTGTATTACAATTTGTCGGTGTGCGGATTACAGAATACATAGTGTTGTATTACAATTTGTCCGTGTGCGGATTACAGAATACAGATTGTTGTATTACAATTTGTCGGTGTGCGGATTACAGAATACAGATTGTNTCAGTTTGTCGGTGTGTGGATTACAGAATACAGATTGGTGTATTACAATTTGTCGGTGTGAGGATTACAGAATGAATACAGAT
>NW_018467982.1:0-590 GCF_002113885.1 Mizuhopecten yessoensis
TACTGGTCAGTAACTAGTTCTTTCTAGCTATAACACTCTCTAGTGATCAGTTACAATAACTTTTTGTCTGTTAAGTTTCTACTGGTCAGTAACTAGTCCTTTCTAGCCATTACACTCTCTAGTCATCAGTTACAATAACTTTTTGTCTGTTAAGTTTCTACTGGTCAGTAACTAGTCTTTTCTAGCCATTACACTCTCTAGTGATCAGTTACAAGACCTTTTTGTCTGTTAAGTTTCTACTGGTCAGTAACTAGTCCTTTCTAGCCATTACACTCTCTAGTGATCAGTTACAAGACCTTTTTGTCTGTTAAGTTTCTACTGGTCAGTAACTAGTCCTTTCTAGCCATTACACTCTCTAGTGATCAGTTACAATACCTTTTTGTCTGTTAAGTTTCTACTGGTCAGTAACTAGTCTTTTCTAGCCATTACACTTTCTAGTGATCAGTTACAAGACCTTTTTGTCTGTTAAGTTTCTACTGGTCAGTAACTAGTCCTTTCTAGCCATAACACTCTCTAGTGATCAGTTACAAGACCTTTTCGTCTGTCAGGAAAGCCACACTCTCCTTTATTTACCTGTATTTCTAATACTG
>NW_018467983.1:0-590 GCF_002113885.1 Mizuhopecten yessoensis
TATACCGACATAGAACTGATCATGTCCAAAGTTGGTGTTTTGAAATTCTGGCTATGGTATAGTAGAGATTATCCTGAGGAAATTCAACGGGCACGGAAGTCATTGCTGGACGATTTGCGTAAAGCTAAACGTGCAGGCAAAGAGGCGAGGATTGTCTTCCCGGCGCAACTTATTGTAAACAATATTGTTGTGCGTGATGAGATGCCTGACTGGAATCGTATTCTATACCGTAGGGGGAGGGGCGACAAGGCCGTGAGTGATCATGATTTGTCGGACGACAGCTCGAGCCTCCACGAGGATGATAGTGACGACTATTGCCCACTCTTCGATGACGCGATCTCACCAGAGCGCCAGGGATTGGCCAGTACAGTTCCCGATATGGCCATCGCGGGAGCTGTAGGCGGGGACAGGCACAGTGACGACAAGGCATAGGACGACGCGGGGCGTGATGCACGTGGAACGAACTCGTGAAACTTTTATTCGTGAACAGTGAATTTTATAAAAAAAATATATTCAAATGTAACGATATAATCCTTTTGACAGATTCTTGGACCTCAGAATTGAGTGATTTACATGTAAAAGATTTTGAA